>NC_041391.1:62503252-62523300 GCF_002162155.2 Triticum dicoccoides
GGAGGCGGCGGGGGGCATGGTGGAGGAGGAGGAGGGGGAGGAGGCCATGGAGGCGGCCGTTGGGGATGGCGGGAGTTTGAAGAATTGGTGTGGGAGGCGGTGGCGAGGCGGTTGGGCCGTTGGTTGGGGGTGGTGTTCCCCCGTATTTATACTGCTGCGCATAGCGCAAGAATCAAGATGTGCCTCGCCTTTCTTCTTCTGCATAGCGCACGCGCACTCTCGGAGGCACGGATCGCCTGAAGGCTGCAGCCTGCAGCATTTCTTGTGCACCTTGGCACTTTCAGAGGCTGCACTGAGCTCCCTGCATGTGATGTATTCAGAACGGGGTGAACTTATGTGATTGGGTTGTGTGCAGTGGGAGCTTTGGCTTTGGCTTTGGCTTACATTTCAGGGAGCAAGGATTAACAACAAATGCAGCTAGAGAAATATTCACAAGTTGACTGAGTTTAGTTGGCATCAAGGTTTTGGATCCCAAGTACACTTTTTTTCTCGCGGGGCAGCGGAATTCTCGGTTACCATGGTAACCGCAAAATACCGGAAAACTTTCATGCGGAATTTAAAATTTGAATTAAAATTCAATTTTTTTCAGATGCTATATGTCAGTTCTGAACACTTCTGAATCAGCAACTACAGCCTAGCGCATTCCGCTGCAAGTAGTTCTTCATTTAGGAATTTCCTCACCAGCAAATTCCTCAGTAAAGAATTCATAAAAATCGCCTATTCACCCCCCCTCCCCCCTAGTCGATATAACGCACTTTCATATATAGATTGTATCGGGGGATATAAGCCATGGTAAAGTTTGAATATAGTAGGTATAATGCAATAATAAAATATGAATGGGTTTGGAGCAGTACTTAGAGTGTTGATTTGCTTTATTATACTAACGGATCTCATGAAGCTTTTGTTAAGTTTTGTATGATTGAGGTTTTCAACTTTTGGGTGATATCACGATGGATGAAGAAATAAGCAGCGAAAAGAGCCTAAGCTTGGGGATGCCCATGGCACACCAAGGAAATATTCAAGGAGTACCAAGCAACTAAGCTTGGAGATACCCCGGACGACATCCCCTCTTTCTTCTAACGACCATCGGTAATTTTAATTGTAGCTATATTTCTATCCGTGACATATCATGAGTTTTGCTTGGAGGTCTTGTATTATATGATTCTTTGCTTGTTTTGCTTTTTAGTTTGTCACAATCATCCTTGTTGGACACACCTATTTTAGAGAGCCATAATGATGCTATGATTTGTTAGAATTGCTCTATGTGCTTCACTTAAAAAAATTGAGCTATGGAATTGCTCTAGTACTTCACTTATATCTGTTTGAGCACGGTGGTGCTTTAATTTTGAAGAAATATACTCTCATGATTCACTTAGATTATTTTGAGAGTTAGAATATTTTTTTTTGAAGAAATATCCTCTCATGCTTCACTTGTATTATTTTGAGAGATGAAAATTTTGAAGAAATATTTATGCTCTCGTTCTCCACTTAAATTTGTTTGAGAGCTTGTTATTAGCAATGGCAATTTTCTTAAAGATATGAACTTAGTCCCAAAGTGATAGATATTCAAGAGGGATAATAAAAACTATCATGAAGATCATTGGATATTAAAAATTGGTGCCTTGTAATAGTTTTGCGATATGGAGATAGTAATATGTGAGCCATGTTGGTGAGTAATTTTGCTTTAGTAAGAATATTGGTGTTAAGGTTTGTGATTCCTATGAAAGCACAAAAGTCAATAGTTATGTAATGAAGTTATATCATACTTGTGGTGCATTATTCGGTGTCAGTTATGTTTAATGCTCGTTTATGATCATTTTTGTATCTTGGTTGGTTGCTTCTCAATCTATTTGCTAGCCTTTCCTTGTACTAAGCGGGAATACTGCTTGTGCATCCAAAATCCAAAACCAAGTTGTGCCAAATGAGTCCACCATATCTACCAATATGCGGTATTTCCATGCCGTTCCAAGTAAATTTGTATGTGTCAACTCTAATTTTTAAAATGAATTTCCTTTTTGTGTGTTCGTACCGCTCATGAAGCGGCAGGGGATGGCCGATATTTTCCATGCTACGTATGTTATTCTCAAGATGAGTGTTTATTCAGTTGTCATTGCACGAGTGTGTGGCCGGTAATAGGGATGCCTAGTCCGAAAATGAAAAAAAATTACTTTATGGTGTCAATAATAAATTCCTTAGAAAGTGTTGGTATGGAAGGCACCCATGGATATGGCTAGCCATGGATTGTGAAAGAATGGTGGAAAAAGGAATAACTTTATTTTATGTTTCGGAACCGCCTATGATTTACCTAGCATGGAAGATATTGGGAATTCTTTGTCGTTTTCGTTGACAGGAAAAGCATGCCTCTCAAAACATTTTTCTCTCTCAATTTAAGCTTTGAGCTCTGGCACCTCTACAAATCTCTGCCTCCCTCTGTGAAGGGACTATCTATTTAATTTATGCAATTTTTATTTTTATTGAGTCTCTATCTTCTCTTATAAAGCACCAACGAGGGAACACTATTATCATACTTGTGCATTGGATGTAGCTAATATTTGAGTGTGTTTCATGGATGGATCAATTATTTAGCAAAATGAGCTAGGGATAGCTTTCTTTAGCGTTGATATTTTGAAAGGCATGGTTGCTTGTTGATATGCTTGAGTATTGAGGTCATCATGTCAAATTATAGACTATTGCTTTGAATCACTTAAAGTCCAAATGTCCATGCTACAAAGAAAAGAATATGTGATGAATATGATGGGTAGCATTCCATATCAAAAATTCTATTTTATCATTTACCTACCCGAGGACAAGCAGGAATTATGCTTGGGGATGCTGATACATCTCCAACGTATCTATAATTTTTTATTGTTTCATGCTATTAAAGTATCAATCTTGGATGTTTTATACTCATTTAGTAGCAACTTTATATCAGTTTTGGGGACTAACCTATTGACATAGTGCCTAGTGCCAGTTGCTGTTTTTTCTTATTTTTTTACTTTGCAGAATATCAATACCAAACGAAGTCCAAATGCCATGAAACTTTCTAGAGATTTTCTTCTAGATAGTAGACACCCAGGGAGCCAAAGGAGCACACAAGAGGATGCCCGTGGGGCCCACTAGGCACCAGGGCGCGTCAGACTCCCAAGTGTGCCCTGGTGGGAAGTGGAGCCCACAAGAAACTTCTGGAGTCACCTCCATCTCTATAAATACTCTAAAATCCCGAAAACCCTAGGGGAGTCCACGATACACTTTTCCAGCCGCCGGAAGTTCCAGAACCACGAGATCCAATCTAGAGGCCTTTTCCGGCTCTCTGTTGGAGGGGGCAACGATCACGGAGGGGTTTATCATCATCCTTGTTGCCCCTCCGATGATGCGTGAGTAGTTCACCACAGACCTACGGGTCTGTAGTTAGTAGTTAGATGGCTTCTTCTGTCCTTTTGATCTTCAATACAATGTTCTCCTCGATGTTCTTGGAGATCTATTTGATGTAATGATTTTTGTGGTGTGTTTGTTGGGATCCGATGAATTATGAGTTTATGATTAGACCTATCCATGAATATTATTTGGGTTTTTGCTAAAATCTTCTTTGCATGATTGTTATATCTTCGTATTTCTTCTACGAAATTTTGGTTTGGTTTGGCCAATTAGATTGATTTTTCTTGCCATAGGAAGAGGTGCTTTGTGATGGGTTCGATCTTGCGGTGCTCAATCTCAGTGATAGAAAGAGATATGACACACATGTATTGTTGCCAAACAAGATGGGGTTTATTCATACGTGAGTTTATCTTGTCTATATCATGTCATCGTTCTTACTGCATTACTCTGATTTTCCATGAACTTAATACACTGTGTTGGGGATATAACCCCGAGGTGTGATCCGCCTATGAAGGGCCGGGTTACACCATTGGTGACTCTCACAAGAAGGCCCAGACAAGCCCAGGAGAACAAATATGAAGATGGCGGCTCATGAGGCAGTCTTGATGGAGGCCCAAGACCCGGTTGTATGAACCACCATATGGTGGCTTGTCTGGTAAGGTAAGATGATTTAGAAACCTGGTCGGTCACGTTGTGTGACCCGGCCTAGACTCTTGTAAGCCTCGGGGTCTCGACCTGGGTATATAAAGGCAAGATCCGGCAGCGAGTTAGACTAAGAAATATGTTCCTCCCAATAGCACCTCAGATCACAACTCACGCACGAAAATCATTTCGGCGAAAAACATCTTGTGACTGTCATGAAAACCCACTTGAGACAAACTAATCAAGCCCAATTCACACTCCCAAACACAGATGCGAATCTTCAACTTAATCCGTATACCACTCGAAGCGAATGCTCAGCAAAACTAACTCTGGTTCAATGCACACATGCCTGAGACACAAATCTTATGTTTAAACAACACACACCCAAAAAAACGTCAGGCAAGCAGTCTCTCAAAGCCATCGATCAAAATTCCTATGCACATAAACCCAAACAAAAAATGCCCACGAAAGGCAAACAAGATGATGCACAAAACAAGGACTGAACAAACAAGAGATTAGTAAAAGAAATTACGAAAAAGCACACATCTTAAGGGCTACAAAACAAAGTTTCAAATAAAGTCCATCGACCAAATTCATTGATAACAATAAATACCCACACATTATGTGATACAGTAAATCTCGCCGCCCAACTATACAAGAACAATGCAGCAACTCATACAGAGCCTCTCTGTCAAAGCAAAGAGGCACAAGCTTATGCTATAAAAAACCTAAGAAACCTGCATACTTAAATCATATAGATAAAAAACACTGACATATTTTAAAAACAATAAAAGATAAAAATAAAATCAAGATACAAACATTCCAAATTTTCCAAAAAGACCAAAGGAAAGAAACACCAAAGTACAAACGACGACGTGTAGCTTCTGTATAAAACGCACGGATCAAGTACAAAGCCGCCGCAAAATTCTAAGGGACTCACATATAGAGATGAAAACGGAGCGGAACTAGGTTCTACCATATTTATTTTCATATTTTTTGCAGAAGTGAAAACGAATACTGAAACCCCAGAAATGAATACGAAAACAGATACTACGAAAACAGACATGGAGCAAATATAGAGCGGTCACATAAATAGAAGTGAGCATTGAACGGAACTTTAAAACCCCTCAAATCATAGAGAAACACACAAAAACAAACAAATTAATGAATTGTTAACACGGCTACAAAATAATATGATTATGTTAGCAACTTAGCATAATATTGTAGTACTACTGGAGAATTGCATATACGGTCTACTTAACTATGTGTGTGATAGTAGAAGTTGGGCCTGAAATGATTCATTCTACTCATTCTGCTTATTGTGTCATTGTGTATTGTTTGGTGGTTGGGCTACAAAGCAGCCATAAGACTATACTAAAACGGAGATTCCATACTCAAGGAAGCGGAAAGTTCTGTTTTCATGCCTGTTGAAAACACTGTTCTGTTTTTTTTTTCCGTTTCCGCATAAAAAAATTCCACTTCCACTTCCGTTTTGCAAAAAAAAATCCGTTTTCATATGTCCTCTTCGTTTCCATTTTTCCTCCGGAAAAGTGGAAAGTTTGCACTCTATTTTCATCCCTACTCACATAACCAAGCCAGCCCTGCCCCATACCCAACCACACACAAAAAAACAATCGGAAATAACAACCAAAAAAAAAGGAAAAAACGCCAGAAAGAAGAGTCGCGCGCAGCGTATCCCACTGGTAACCTGACCTCTGAAAGTGCCAAGGTGCTCAAGAAATGCTGTAGCCTTCAGGCTGGATTCAGCCAGCGATCCGTGCTTCCGAGAGCGTGCGCGCGTACGTACGTGGTTCTTGCGCTTTGCACTGCGGGGTACGGGGCAGAAGAAGAAGAAGAAGGCACATCTTGATTCTTGCGCTATGCGCAGCAGTATAAATACGGGGGAACACCACCCCCAACCAACGGCCCAACCGCCTCCCCAACCAATTCTTCTTCAAACTCCCGCCACCCCCAACGGCCGCTTCCATGGCCTCGTCCTCCTCCTCCTCCTCCTCCTCCTCCTCCATGCCCGCCACCGCTGCCTCCTCCTCGCGGGCCCCCGCCGACGCAGCGCTCGCGCCGAGCCTCGACTATGACACGGCCTTTCCTGTTCTGGGGAGTTTGCCACCGCGTCCTCCCAGGGGCGGGAGAGCGGCGCCGCCGCGTCCTCTGAGGAGGAGCAAGGACCGTCGGCGAGGAGGGAAGACGCCCAGCTACACGTTCGACAGGGACACCGTCGGCATGTCGCTTGGTTCGCTCTACGGGCGCGCGGACGACACCGCAGCGGAGACGACTGCGGCCATGGCCGAGGCGGACGCCGCAGCGGGGACGACCTCGGCGACTCCTCCGACCTCTGTCGTTCCGGCCACGACGACCATGGCGGGGACGATCTCCGCGCGTCCACCGACCTGCGCCGCCCCGGGGACCTTCGCCGCAGCGAAGGCGGTTCTCTCAGGTGCGATCAGTCCCGCCCGAGTTCTCCTGTTGATTTCTTGTTCTTGCTTTCTTGCAAAACTAATCGGAGGAATTCGTTTAGGGCTTCCCGCCCTGTTGCCTGCTGTGCAGGTGTTCGGCGACTACCGCTTCGGGTACACGATGGGCGACCTCTTCCAGGACCTCGAGAAGCTCCAGCTCGAGCAGCCGGACCTCGGCCAGCATCTCCAGGCCGTCAACGAGCCGAGGCATCCGCCGCCGCTCCAGTTTCAGGTCCAGCCGCCGCTCCGGTCCCAGCCGCTTCAGGCCCCCGGCAACTTCAACGCGCCTCCGCCCCAGTTCCAGGCGCCGCCGCGCTTCGGGCAGCACTCCCAGGTCCCAGCTCGCCCGCTACACCAACGGGGTGCGTCCGATCCAGCTCGCGGCGCCGCACCGCCACCCTCCATTCCAGTTCCACGGCTACTCGTTCGCGTCGAGCCCTCCGGTGTTCATACGGGTTCAGTTCGAGCATCAGCAGGGGTCCTTCACGGGGTTTCGTCAGGGTACAGGAGTGAGGACTGCGGCAGCTCCTCAGGGTACAGGACAGGTACACTACGATTTGCACAGAAATTTTTCATGAACAGCAACTGATGATCTTTGATTACATTTGTCATGCACAACGTTCAGATTTTGGTGTAGATGCTATTTGCTGCATTGCAATGGTCTTTTTTTGTGTGTGCTAATCTGCTTGTGCTTGATACAGTTTACTGAAACTGTTGTAGTCTGAAAAAACAGTTTACTGAAACTGTTGTAGTCTGAAAAAAACAGTTTACTGAAACTCTTGTAGTCTAAACTGATAGGTGTTAGGAATTGTCTGCATGCAACCGTTGTAATCTTGTACAGTAGATAAGTAAAAGAAGATCTGTTATTGGGGTAATAAATAATTATGGAACTTAAAACACCAAATCACTTGATTCATCTCCTTTTGGCCTTAACATAGAAGATGGTGATATCCGTTTGAATTAACTCTGTGAACAAAATGGAAAATGCAGGTTCCAACAACACTAATTTAAATGAACCTTATTTCTGCACATGAGCTGTATTCAGGTTTTGTACATCAGCTGTAATCTTTGATCTTGTTTTTTTTTTATTCTACAAAATTCTGAGATTTACATTGTTCATCTGCCTCCTCCTGATATTCTTTGGCAAGAATGTACTCTGGTCTTGCATCTGTTATGCACAATGTACAGATGTTGGTCTAGATACTATTTTACTGCATGAAAATATGTAGAATCTTTCTTTAGTTGAGTGCTAATCCGATCGTGCTTGGAAAAAGGATATTATAGAAGAGTAAAAGTAGTTTATTTAGGATTTGGTAGTTGCCTGAAACTGTTGCGGTATTATAGAAGAGTAAAAGTAGTTCGATTTGCCATGTGGATTTGTTCAGTCCTTGATTCAGATAATTCAGTTCCATTCTGGAACATTTGCCTATAGGTAGATAGGCAAATCAAGTTCAGTCGTCTCATTTCACCTTTGCAGATAATATACTAATTTTCTAACCTCTCAATTAATTCCTCGAAAAAAGAAAACCTCTGAATATAATTCAGTTAGTATCTTACAATAGCGCATAAAGATTAGTTCCTTGCACATTATATTGTCTGAAGATTTTCCCTTCTTGATCTTGTTATTAATCATGCCTGCTGCCTAACTCGCTCATAATTTCTTCTAATTCAGCCTAGGATGAGCTGCAACACCCGGATGTCGACGCAGAGTAGATGAAGATCAGAGTGGGAGTTCTTCACAAGTTCAGGATACGATGACAGCTGAACTGGACGCCTACTTTTGCCTATAGAACAGATAGATATAGGTTTAGAAAAATGCAATCAGCAGCTCTCGTGTTTCTTCTGCTAGCTAAACTCACTCCGTTCCATCGACAGAACAGGTGTTTTGGCCTCGCGTTCCTATGATTCAGGAGTCAGGACTGCTGAAATTGTTGACGCTGGATATAGCCACTCTTCTGACATTCATCTCTGTAATGTGATTCGTTGACGAAACATTTCACCGTAGGGATTTTTGCAATGAGTGGGTGATCATGCAGTTTCTTTATATCATCATTTCGCCTAACTGGAAAATGCAGTGGTTTTATGATAGAATCGTAAGAAGCTTCAAAAATACTGATAGAGCAGGGCAGCAAATCAATTTAATTGTTCTGCTTTTCCTTGGAATCAGCTTGGATTTTGTGACAAAACTTGATTGTTTGCCAAACCCTACTTTTCCTTACGAGCATGCATGTATACTTTTGAAACTTGGATATATTTGATTCTTTGGCCAAAACATCATGGTGATACTTGTAAGTAGCAAGTTTTTGCAATTCCTGCCAAGAACAGAGACATCATAATGATGATGATTTGCACCAGCTACTGAGAATGTTTCATTATCATAGATGGCTTACTGCTGACAATCTATATATCTGCAGTCAGTCAGATAGAGTTGCAGTTTCCAGTTCATCTACTATGCTGTCTGTCTACCTTGCCTTCTCTGTCTGTTGAAATCAATATGACTCCTCAATCAGGAATCGTATGTAAGAACATCATAGTTCTTATAATCACAAGTTTCCGTAACTGCAATAGCAGTTTAATGATAATCATAACTGCACACATTATACCAGTGTGACACCCCCGATTCAATCGTACACTAATCATACACGCAAACGTGTACGATCAAGATCAGGGACTCACGGGAAGATATCACAACACAACTCTACAAATAAAATAAGTCATACAAGCATCATAATACAAGCCAGGGGCCTCGAGGGCTCGGATACAAGTGCTCGATCATAGAGGAGTCAGCGGAAGCAACAATATCTGAGTACAGACATAAGTTAAACAAGTTTGCCTTAAGAAGGCTAGCACAAAATGGAATACAGATCGAAAGAGGCGCAGGCCTCCTGCCTGGGATCCTCCTAAACTACTCCTGGTCGTCGTCAGCAGCCTGCACGTAGTAGTAGGCACCTCCAGTGTAGTAGGTATCGTCGTCGATAGTGGCGTCTGGCTCCTGGGCTCCGACATCTGGTTGCGACAACCAGGTAGAAGGGAAAGGGGGAAAAGAGGGAGAAAAGCAACCGTGAGTACTCATCCAAAGTACTCGCAAGCAAGGAGCTACACTACATATGCATGGGTATATGTGTAAAGGGCCATATCGGTGGACTGAACTGCAGAATGCCAGAATAAGAGGGGGGTAGCTAATCCTGTCGAAGACTACGCTTCTGGCAGCCTCCGTCTTGTAGCATGTAGAAGAGAGTAGAGTGAAGTCCTCCAAGTAGCATCGCATAGCATAATCCTACCCGGCGATTCTCCCCTCGTCGCCCTGTGGAAAAGCGATCACCGGGTTGTCTGTGGAACTTGTCTGGGTGTGTTTTATTAAGTATCCGGTTCTAGTTGTCATAAGGTCATGGTACAACTCCATGTCGTCCTGTTACCGAAGATCACGGCTATTCGAATAGATTAACTTCCCTGCAGGGGTGCACCACATAACCCAACACTCTCGATCCCATTTGGCCGGACACACTTTCCTGGGTCATGTCCGGCCTCGGAAGATCAACACGTCGCAGCCCCACCTAGGCACAACAGAGAGGTCAGCACGCCGGTCTAAACCTAAGCGCACAGGGGTCTGGGCCCATCGCCCTTAGCACACCTGCACGTTGCGTACGCGGCCGGAAGCAGAACTAGCCCCCTAAATACAAGAGCAGACTTACGTTCCAATCCGGCGCGTGCCGCTCAGTCGCGGACGTCATGAAGGCTTCGGCTGATACCACGACGTCGAGTGCCCATAACTGTTCCCGCGTAGTTGGTTAGTGCCTATAGGCCAGTAGCCAGACTCAGATCAAATACCAAGATCTCGTTAAACATGTTAAGTATCCGCGAACGCCGAACAGGGCCAGGCCCACCTCTCTCCTAGGCGGTCTCAACCTGCCATGTCACTCCGCCACAAAGTAACAGTCGGGGGCCGTCGGGAACCCAGGCCCACCTCTACCGGGATGGAGCCACCTGTCCTTTCAGCCCCCTCATCAGAATCACTTGCGGGTACTCAATGAGCTGACCCGACTTTAGTCACCATTTGTATAGTATGTATGTATGTATAGTATATACCCGTGATCACCTCCCGAGTGATCACAGCCCAATAGTATAGCAAGGCAAACTGACAAGAATGTAGGGCCAATGATGATAAACTAGCATCCTATACTAAGTATTTAGGATTTCATGTAAGGTATCAACAGTTGTAGCAACAATGACATGCTATGCAACATAATAGGATTAATCGAAACAGTAACATGCTACACTACTCTAATGCAAGCAGTAGAGGATAGAATAGGCGATATCTGGTGATCAAAGGGGGGGCTTGCCTGGTTGCTCTGGCAAGGAGGGGTCGTCAACTCCGTAGTCGAACTAGGCAGCAACATCGTCAGTCTCGTAGTCTATCGGAGAAGGAAAGGCGGGGAAGAAACAGTAAATACGGAGCAAAAAAAGCATCACAAAACATAAGGGGACAAAACTCGGTGCTAGGTATGCCCTAACGCGGTAGGAGGTGATACCGACGAAGGGGGGAAACATCCGGGAAAGTATCCCCGGTGTTCCACGTTTTTGGACAGATGAACCGGAGGGGGAAAGTTGCGTGTTTGCTATGCTAGGGATGTGTGGCGGATGAACGGGCTACGGATCCAGATTCGTCTCGTTGTTCTGAGCAACTTTTATGTACAAAGTATTTTCATCCGAGCTACGGATTATTTTATATTAATTTGAAAAGTTTTACTTCATTTTTAGAATTAACAGAATTAATTAAATTAGAAAATACAATTATTGTGCCAGCGTGACATCAACATGATGTCAGCAGGTCCACAGGTTGACCTGGTCAACCCTGACATATGGGGCCCGTTCGTCGTTTACTCTGTTTAACTAACAGACTATTAGTGTTAACATCATAGTTTTAATTAGGTTAATTAATTCATTAATTTAATTATTATTATTTATTATTTTGTTTTTCATTTTCATTTTAATCAAAAGGGGCGTGGGGCCCCCTGGCAGTGGCCCATCGGGGCCTAGCGGGGCGGACGCTAGCGGGCAGTGGCGTGGGCACCCGAACGGGCACGAGCCCGAGAGGGCGCTGGATACACATGATGCATACCGGCGCCGGTGGCCAGAGCCACTGGTAGGGCGCCCCGGAGCGGTAGCCAGCGAGGGGGGTTCGGGAGGAGCATCGGGCGGGTGAAGCCCGAACGAGCGCTGGTCACGGGGGCGCACCCGGTTGGGCGCTTCGTGCGCCGATGCCCACGGCGGGGTGGCCGCAGTCGGCCGGATGCGGGCTGGGACGGGCGCTGGGTGACTGGACCCGGGCGCACGATGGGGCGAGGCAAACAAGGCACCAGCGGGGCGCCGGCGGCTACGACGACGAGCGGTGGTGCTGGAGCACGGCAACGGTGCGACGAGCGGGTTGGCCGGCACCGGCAATAGAGAGGGGAAGGAAGGAAGCTCACAGTGGCCGTAGGGGTTAGGCAGCGGGGGTCGAGGAGGAGCTCGAGGAGGCCGGCGGCGAACAGGAGGCAGGCCGGTGGAGAGGAGGAAGCAGGCCGGCGAGGGAGCTCCGGCGAGGTGGGCGCTGAGGGAGTAGGCGAGGAGGCGACACCGACGGAGACCTCGGGCGACGGTGGACGGTGACGGGCAGCCGCAGGGCGTCGGGGGAGATGGGATCGGTGCCGATCCCGATCCAGATCGATGGGGAAGGAGAAGGGGATCGTAGGGGGCGAGTGGGGGTGTCGGTTAGGGTTTTCCCCCGAGTGGGGGGGGGGTATGGAGGAGGGCGTGGGGCGGCGGCTGGGCCGGCCTGGCTAGCCCTGTGGCCAGCTGGGCCGAGGCCCAGCGAGGGGGGGCTTTTTACCTGTTGTTTTATTCTATTTTGTTTTATTTATTCTTTTCTGTATTATTTTAGTTTCACATTGCTATAGTTTAGTTAAAATACAAAACTCGTTCCTAATTTAGTTTCACAAATATGTCACTGCCTCATTAGTTTGGGCAATTAAATAAATTAGTTTAATATTTTATTAATTGAAAGCGGCATTTAATTATAATTTTCTGCTACTATTTTATTTATTTCAAAATATTTAAAAAAATTTGTAAAAGTGTGCTTACTTCACCAAAATAATTTATGGATTATTTTCGACAAACTGAACAATTTAGTTTTAACGTTTGAAAACTTTTGATGTTTGTCATTAACTCAAATTTGAATTTGAATTGTTTTCAACTAACGCGAGATTTGCAACAGTAGTCGTGGTGATGTGGCATCATTAGTAGAAGGTTACTGTAGCTTAATTATCAGGGCGTCACAATTCTCCTCCACTACAAGAAATCTCGTCCCGAGATTTAAGAGGGGAGTAAGGGGGGGAAGTTCTGGTTACGATATTCTAACGAATCTTCTCAAAGAAGTTAGTCCCTTTCGTTGATGTCTTCAATTCTTTATTCCAATGCATCATGATGAAGTTGTCGTCCTTTCTTCGGGAACTCCATCGTACTTACGAAAGGATAAGGGGCAGCTCACTACGACATAATGCTTTTGAGGGAAACAATCTGGGGTTAACCCATGAATGAGTATAAGATTATATCTCGAGTTGAACATATGAAATACATCGATAGTACGGTACGAAGGTACAATAAGAGGTTCCAAGCAGATGGATAGTTGCTCGAAGTCTGAACCAGAGTGAGAAAGGGGTTCAGAGTAGCGAGAGTAAGTATTGCGTCTGATACCAGAATAGATCACTAGGACGGTGGCCCATGAATTACATACGAGGCCACGCGCGAGGAATAACTTTGGGAATAGGGGGTGTACAGGATAGTCAGGTTTTGATCCTGTGGAACTATGGGTTATGGGCCCACCATGTTTTTTTAGGAGCAGTGACATCTTGCACGGTCATGATAGCAAGGCATGTCAGAGAGTACCATGTCAGTTATGTCGGCAACAACGTTGGTACCAAGGGCGAGGGACGAAGAGAACCATTTTCCTGCTCGTTGCAACGAGGCGGACCAATAGGCAAAGTTCTCGTCCATCGGTGGTTACCGAAATGTCACCAACAATAGTAACAGGGTCTTACTGGCAAAGTTGTACCACGAGGTGCTTACCTAAGCAGGGAATTACCACTGCTCAGTTAAGTAGATTATAAGAAAGTTTGAACAAAACAACGGAAAGGAAAATGTGTTTAAACACATATATCAGGGGTATATCCTTCCCAAAGTCAAGCAGAGGATGATATCCAAGACAGGATATAAAGTAGAAAACCCTTTAGATAAGAGGAGAGAAATTTCATGACCTTACCCATACAACGGTGTTTGGATAATTGAGCAGGAAACTTTTAGCATTGGACTTCAAATGTTCTTGTTGAAGAACGGAGTACCATAGACATGCTTCGAGATAGCATTGACATGGTCAACAGGTGAAAATCAGACTTTGGAAACAAAAAAGATCCATCAGGAACAAATTATAGAATAAGTCTTACAATTTCCTCATGGAAGAAAGGATAGCCTGGCTGAAAAGGAAACTATACAATAGGGCATCCGGCCAGGTGTGCTAGGCACGACATTACCTTACCGGGTCACATAAAGACCATTGTTATAACTCTTGGAAATATGTTCCAACCATCATATCTGACCGAGATTCAGATCTGATTGGTGTCAGGATACCTCAAACTCATGACGCTCGAGGAGAAAAGGTGCGACACAAATTGACGAGATAACATCGAAGATTCTCGGGAAATGAACTATGGAAGCGAGTTCCGAAACAAGAGTTCATCATTAAATCAAGAAGAGGATGAGGAGGTGACTGATGGACTCAGCGATAACTCATCGAGGTATCCAAAAGATGGATCTCCACAATTATGTGGATAAGGAGATAACATTTGTCATATCAAATGATATAAGGAAGTAAGCTCGAGGAAGACATACACAATTAAACATTGGTTGAAAGGTGCGCCCGAAATATGGGTTGGGTTGCACGACTAATGTCAGAATGGTGATTCAATAATTAATAGTCTAAGAATGAACGGTCGACCATTAAGAGGGTTGCTAGAAGGGCAGAATCCAAACAACACCGTTCACTTGTGGGTACCCCAGTTGGAATCAACACAAGGACCAAGAAAGAATGGTGATGGTGAGAAGTATCATTATAGCAAGAATTCTGAAGAGGTGGAGCAATCCTCACAACATTCTTGACATCAAAGATGGTAATACTCCGTGGTAGAATCATAACATAAGTAGGATAGAAAGGAACTCAAGGAACAACACAAAACAGGAACAATTTTTGTGTTGGAGGGAATGCAATAACGTTGTGGATGATAACCCAAACCATTGAGGGCAAAGGATGCTATTTCTCATCAAGAATTCGATAGATATCTTGGAAGACCCCAGAATGTTGATGATGATCACGACACATTTGTCGAGAGGTTTCGAGAAGATGTAACTGATCGGCGATGACATCAAGTCAACGGAAATGTTGAAGCCAAAAGTCATTGGAACCATGGGTACGACACAAACTCGAAATCAAGCTTGCTGTTCAAGGACAAATGGTATGACGAGGAAGATCGATTGTAAGATTAGCTCACTGTCGAAATTTGTGCTCCGAGAAGAAGGACCCGGTAGCACAGTTAAAAATTAGCATGATAATGATATAGCCGATCAGGCTAGGAATGATGTGATCGGGTACAAACTCGTACTTATAGAAGCTTACTGAAGAGTTGTTGAACCGTAGTGCGGACTCGGTTCAGTTATTGGTGTCTTTGAGTGTTTAATAACTCAGAGCCCGTGAAAAATTGGAATCAGTGGGAATGTAGCACTTGATGAAGAACTCATAAGATGTTATGCAGTTCCATGATAATCTCGCGATACCAGGGGGGTAATACTCGATGACAGATCAAAGTAGAGGTTGGACTGGGGTATTGCTCTACAGAAGACAAGTGCTTAAACTTGCACGAGAAATGGTATTTAAAAGAGAACATGGTCGGAACCACGATTGCAAAAGACCAGATCCCAGATATAAGATGAACTTATACCAAAGGAATAATTAATTTCAGAGAAGCTTTAATGATAAGATCTACATCGTGTCCATGGGCATGAACACAAGTTCAAGGTCGACTCCAACTTCTCCAATGCATAACCTTTCATTCACTTCTCACGTTCGATGAAGTTGCAGTGTTGAAATTTTATCTGGTGAAGCACCAGAAGAGTATGACTCGTGAAAACTTTCGGGTTCACACGGTTTAGAGAAGGCATATGTTCAACCCATAGGGGCTTCTTAGAAACATATACCACAAGTTTCAAGAGTAAATAACACAAGCTCGAAAGCAAAGCATGGTTGGCCAAGCAGAGGATACAACTTAACAAAGGCATTATGTATCAGGGGAAGAACTCACAAAGTGATCAAATGTGAAGGACACTGTCAGATAACAATCCAACAAAGGACTTGATGGTCCACAAAGGATCTGATGTGAGTATCGATACTCAACCAGAAAAGGAAGGAATGCAAATGCAACAGGTTATGGAATCATATGAATAATTCAAAGCTTAAATGCAAAGGAATTATGATTTCCAAAACAAAGGACTAGAAGCAGATGCTCTGATCAGGGATGGATCAATTGAATATACCAGAGGCACAATCGACGACAGATAGTTTGGTCGAGAACCAACTCATGTTAAAAATGACGTCTGAGCCGGAAAGATAATCCTAGGACTCGACTGATGATTGTGAACATTCACAACATATTGAATCAACGGACTCAAAAATGATGGTGACAAAGGATGCCAATATGATTACTATACTTATGAGATTAATCATAATGAAAGCAAACAAGAAATTCCAGAGCAATAGGTTGCTGAGGATTTTCGGAATATCGAATGGTATTTCGAAGACTTTTGTATAACACATGAACAACTGGGGGATGAGCGGATACTCGATAAGTGCGAGAATTAACCGTAGGGGTATTCAGATGACAAAGAACAGCAAGGCAGTAAGCTCAAAGGATTATCGAAACAACGACGAGTTTTTCAGGGTATCTTGTAATAACAAGACCAACTGGGGATGAAGGTAAGAATAACAACTGCAAGTAGTTATCCATAAGGGTTTAGGGTGGAAGGGAAATTGCAAACGCGATGAACACAAGTTCTCGAGTTAACAACGGAGAGTATCTTCAGGGTCTTCTGGTGCAGCAGACGATCATCAGTAATAAGGGGCTCTCCGGGTGAAAGTGATAACAAGATCCTAATGTTAGATTTAGTAAAATTCATTAAACCCGAATAGAAGAGAGATCAGAATCCCAGAGTATGGACAAGGAATAAAAGATCCTAATACCACCCAATGGCAATGTGTGCCCATAAGACACACAGCCATGTTAGTAAAAGTTTTGCAATGTCTAGACTCGACTTCGGCCAAGGAGTTGGAAAGGGGGATTCCTACAGGCAGTCGGCTCTGATACCAACTTGTGACACCCTCGATTCAATCGTACACTAATCATACACGGAAACGTGTACAATCAAGATCAGGGACTCACGGAAAGATATCACAACACAACTCTACAAATAAAATAAGTCATACAAGCATCATAATACAAGCCAGGGGCCTCGAGGGCTCGAATACAAGTGCTCGATCATAGACGAGTCAGCGGAAGCAACAATATCTGAGTACATACATAAGTTAAACAAGTTTGCCTTAAGAAGGCTAGCACAAACTGGAATACAGATCGAAAGAGGCGCAGGCCTCCTGCCTGGGATCCTCCTAAACTACTCCTGGTCGTCGTCAGCAGCCTGCACGTAGTAGTAGGCACCTCCAGTGTAGTAGGTATCGTCGTCGATGGTGGCGTCTGGCTCCTGGGCTCCGACATCTGGTTGCGACAACCAGGTAGAAGGGAAAGGGGGAAAAGAGGGAGAAAAGCAACCGTGAGTACTCATCCAAAGTACTCGCAAGCAATGAGCTACACTACATATCCATGGGTATATGTGTAAAGGGCCATATCGGTGGACTGAACTGCAGAATGCCAGAATAAGAGGGGGATAGCTAATCCTGTCGAAGACTACGCTTCTGGCAGCCTCCGTCTTGCAGCATGTAGAAGAGAGTAGAGTGAAGTCCTCCAAGTACCATCGCATAGCATAATCCTACCCGGCGATCCTCCCCTCGTCGCCCTGTGGAAAAGCGATCACCGGGTTGTCTGTGGAACTTGTCTGGGTGTGTTTTATTAAGTATCCAGTTCTAGTTGTAGTAAGGTCATGGTACAACTCCAAGTCGTCCTGTTACCGAAGATCACGGCTATTCGAATAGATTAACTTCCCTGCAGGGGTGCACCACATAACCCAACACGCTCGATCCCATTTGGCCGGACACACTTTCCTGGGTCATGCCCGGCCTCGGAAGATCAACACGTCGCAGCCCCACCTAGGCACAACAGAGAGGTCAGCACGTCGGTCTAAACCTAAGCGCACAGGGGTCTGGGCCAATCGCCCTTAGCACACCTGCACGTTGTGTACACGGCCGGAAGCAGAACTAGCCCCCTTAATACAAGAGCAGGCTTACGTTCCAATCCGGTGCGCGCCGCTCAGTCGCTGACGTCACGAAGGCTTCGGCTGATACCACGACGTCGAGTGCCCATAACTGTTCCCGTGTAGTTGGTTAGTGTGTATAGGCCAGTAGTCAAACTCAGATCAAATACCAAGATCTCGTTAAACGTGTTAAGTATCCACGAACGCCGAACAGGGCCAGGCCCACCTCTCTCCTAGGCGGTCTCAACCTGCCATGTCGCTCCGCCACAAAGTAACAGTCGGGGGCCGTCGGGAACCCAGGCCCACCTCTACCGGGATGGAGCCACCTGTCCTTTTAGCCCCCTCATCAGAATCACTTGCGGGTACTCAACGAGCTGACCCGACTTTAGTCACCATCTGTATAGTATGTATGTATATATAGTATATACCCGTGATCACCTCCCGAGTGATCACGGCCCAATAGTATAGCAAGGAAGACTGACAAGAATGTAGGGCCAATGATGATAAACTAGCATCCTATACTAAGTATTTAGGATTGTAGGTAAGGTATCAACAGTTGTAGCAACAATGACAGGCTATGCAACAGAATAGGATTAATCGAAACAGTAACATGCTACACTACTCTAATGCAAGCAGTAGAGGATAGAATAGGCGATATCTGGTGATCAAAGGGGGGGCTTGCCTGGTTGCTCTGGCAAGGAGGGGTCGTCAACTCCGTAGTCAAACTGGGCAGCAGCAGCGTCGGTCTCGTAGTCTACCGGAGAAGGAAAGGGGGGGAAGAAACAGTAAATACGGAGCAAACAAAGCATCACAAAACATAAGGGGACAAAACATGGTGCTAGGTATGCCCTAACGCGGTAGGAGGTGATACCGACGAAGGGGGGAAACATCCGGGAAAGTATCCCCGGTGTTTCGCGTTTTCGGACAAATGAACCGGAGGGGGAAAGTTGCGTGTTTGCTATGCTAGGGATGTGTGGCGGATGAACGGGCTACGTATCCGGATTCGTCTCGTTGTTCTGAGCAACTTTCATGTACAAAGTATTTTCATCCGAGCTACGAATTATTTTATATTAATTTGAAAAGTTTTACTTCATTTTTAGAATTAACAGAATTAATTAAATTAGAAAATACAATTATTGTGCCAGCGTGACATCAGCATGATGTCAGCAGGTCCACAGGTTGACCTGGTCAACCCTGACATATGGGGCCCGTTCGTCATTTACTCTGTTTAACTAATAGACTATTAGTGTTAACATCATAGTTTTAATTAGGTTAATTAATTCATTAATTTAATTATTATTATTTAATATTTTGTTTTTCATTTTCATTTTAATCAAAAGGGGCGTGGGGCCCCCTGGCAGTGGCCCATCGGGGCCTAGCGGGGCGGACGCTAGCGGGCAGTGGCGTGGGCACCCAAACGGGCACGAGCCCGAGAGGGCGCTGGATACACACGATGCATACCTAGCATAGCCCGAGAGGGCGCTGGATACACACGAGCCCGAGAGAGCCACTGGTAGGGCGCACCGGAGCGGTAGCCAGCGAGGGGGGTTCGGGAGGAGCGTCGGGCAGGTGAAGCCTGAACGAGCGCTGGTCACGGGGGCGCACCCGGTTGGGCGCTTCGTGCGCCGATGCCCATGGCGGGGTGGCCGCAGTCGGCCGGAAGCGGGCTGGGACGGGCGTTGGGTGACTGGACCCGGGCGCACGATGGGGCGAGGCAAACAAGGCGCCAGCGGGGCGCCGACGGCTACGGCGACGAGCGGTGGTGCTGGAGCACGGTAACGGTGCGACGAGCGGGTTGGCTGGCGCCGGCAATAGAGAGGGGAAGGAAGGAAGCTCACAGTGGTCGTAGGGGTTAGGCAGCGGGGGTCGAGGAGGAGCTCGAGGAGGCCGGCGGCGAAGAGGAGGCAGGCCGGTGGAGAGGAGGAAGCAGGCCGGTGAGGGAGCTCCGGCGAGATGGGCGCTGAGGGAGTAGGCGAGGAGGCGACACCGGCAGAGACCTCGGGCGACGGTGGACGGCGACGGGCAGCCGCAGGGCGTCGGGGGAGATGGGATCGG
>NC_041391.1:62523535-62527085 GCF_002162155.2 Triticum dicoccoides
ATGGGATCGGGGCCGATCCCGATCCAGATCGATGGGGGAGGAGAAGGGGATCGTAGGGGCCGAGTGGGGGTGTCGGTTAGGGTTTTCCCCCAAGTGGGGGGGTATGGAGGAGGGTGTGGGGCGGAGGCTGGGCCGGCCTGGCTAGCCCAGTGGCAAGCTGGGCCGAGGCCCAGCGAGGGGGGGGGGGCTTTTTACCTGTTGTTTTATTCTATTTTGTTTTATTTATTCTTTTCTGTATTATTTTAGTTTCACATTGCTATAGTTTAGTTAAAATACAAAACTCGTTCCTAATTTAGTTTCACAAATATGTCACTGCCCCATTAGTTCGGGCAATTAAATAAATTAGTTTAATATTTTATTAATTGAAAATGGCATTTAATTATCTATTTCTGCTACTATTTTATTTATTTCAAAATATTTAAATTTTTTTGTAAAAGTGTGCTTACTTCACCAAAAAAATTTATGGATTATTTTCGACAAACCGAACAATTTAGTTTTAACGTTTGAAAACTTTTGATGTTTGTCATTAACTCATATTTGAATTTGAATCGTTTTCAACTAACGCGAGATTAGCAACAGTATTCGTGGTGACGTGGCATCATTAGTAGAAGGTTACTGTAGCTTAATTATCCGGGCGTCACAACCAGGCCAAGCAGTAGCAGGATATTGTGTACTCATAAATCATTCAGGTTCAGAGGCTAGATAAATTCAAGTAACCAAACTACAGATATGATGTACGGAACATCAGATGTTCCAGTGGTAGCTGCACCGTGGAAAAACCCTGACCTTTTCAGTGAGATGGACTGTACAGCTACATTGCACGCCTACAATCAAACATCAGGAGGGCACGCGTGCAGGCGACGTACTGTTTTTGCACCAGCGAGCACCCAAAGACATAGAAGAACATTTCGGCGTGAGTAAAGGATTCCAGTATTTGTATACATAAATTGTGCAAGGCTATAGATTCCAGTGATAGACAAGTTCTCCGTTTCAAAAAGAAAAATTGATAGACAAGTTTAGCAACCATACAAGCAGTGAAAACGATATAAGATTTGTTATGATAGACAAGTATAGTATCCTATCCATACAAGTAGTGAAAATGAAATAAGATTTGTTACAGCAATGCAATCTCATAGTGGTTAGCATTACAAAGTAATGTTTAGACAACGTTTGAGTGAGGAGAAATTTACAGCCTCAAATAGTGGCAATGCAGCACTTCATATCCTTGTGCTATCACATAATCGGCGCAGACAACAAGAGATAGGGAGCATGACGTGCACTTTATATCAGCATGCTAGTGCTATCATAAACTCTGCACAAACTGCATGCTAAATATTGCATCCTCATACTTTTTAGTCATACGCCTCCCAAAAAAGGGAGCCGGGTTCCACTATTGGCATAACGAAACAAGGTTTTACACACTGAAAAAGAAAAGAAAAGAAAAAACGCATCCGAAATTAATTAAGACTCATGAACCTCACAGCAAAAGTGACACAGGGTTGCAAGAGCAAACTCCAAGGAAAGTGGACAGCAATCCACACCAGGACACAGACACAAAAGATAAGATAAGATTTGGTGGACAAGCTAGCCCCAGACTGATCTGTTCAGAACGAAAAACATACAGGACAGATAACCTGGATCGAAACACCACAATCAAGCAGTAACAAGACTTTCTGTTATTACTGCCGCTCAATATCCATCAGCTCATTTTGTTCATCTTCACTCTCATCTTCTTCAGGGATGCGCAGTAAGCCACCAGTCGAGGACGCACGAGCAGCTTCATGGGTCCTGAACTCCTGATAGCTGAATTCTGGATCGCCGCCTCCCCTTCCAGAAGATTTTGCTTTCGCCATCCTTCTGTAAACCTGCCCAGTGACAAAGAAAAACATGAAACAATAAATCAGCTCAGCAGGAGCGGACTGTAATTTCTTCTCAAAATAAGCTCTGTTTCGAGTTTTCCAGATAACCCAACAAAAGGCAGCAATTGTAAATTAATCCCTAAGGGGATTTTATCAGCGACCCAAGTAAAGTATTGTGTGAAGCATCTAGGTCTATCATATGGACCCATAGTATTGCAACTAGAGCTCCACATGTACGATGCAGCCAAACAGGCAAAGAATCGATGATGAATAGATTCGTTCCTCACAAAAGCTACAAATATAACCCCCAACCCGGGTTTTCTCATGTTGTCTTTTGTGGCAATCGCATTGTGCCAAATCAGCCATAGCCATATCTTAGTTTTTAGAGGGATTTTGGCTTTCCACATTGCATCCTTGTACTGATATATAGTCTGCAAATAAACACATGTACTATATGAGTTATGCAAATCAGACATGATAGTGTGCTACTTTATCAAGACTTGGAATCAAGCCATTGTTGTGCAACAAAAGAACAAAAACTGTGGACCAAAATTGCAGAAGGTGGAATTAATGGCAGATTATCACAACTATACAATAATCCAATGCTCTCAAGCAACCTCACATAATCCAAGGACCAAACGTCTGAAGAAACTTTACCGGAATCTTCAAGCACGGGCTTGCCTTGTTGTATATCAAAGAAGGAGGCCACGCCATGATGTAGGGATGAGATGGACTTGTGTATGTACCATCAAAGAGCTTGGTTAGCTTTGCTGTTTCCAGGCAGAGGGATAGGAGGGACTCAGCTTGCCCAGAATACTTTTTTTTTAGAACATATGCCCAGAATACTTAGTGGACAGGTACACATAGCCATCGATAATCGCATCAACCTGCACCGTGGAATCATCCTCTGTGGCATCAACAAATAGACTCAGTGCAAAAGTATCTTCCAGCATCCACTTCTCAACACCGTGCTCATCAGCTCTCCAAACGCAAACAACAAGCATTCCTGTCTTCCCATCGTTGTCATCTGCCCCAACCATACAGAGCTCCCCATCCTTGGTCTGACCAAGCATAAATTGCACAGTCTCTATCTCTTCAAAGAATGGCGGCAAATCCACTCTCGAGAATTGCAGTGTCGCAGTGTTGAGAATGAGTACATAGGCTTGACTCGTGTGTTTCCAGTAAACGAATCCTTTCACCTGCGTACCAGGGTAAAATGTGATGACTTTTTGACCATCTTCCTCGGGTTGCAGAGGCGGCGGGCTCTCCACCCACGGCAAAATCTGCCACTCGCCGCTGGTGGCCGGGGTGAAGACGGCGACGCGCGCCGGCACTTGCCACGACGTGTTCCGGTGTTGGACACAGACCATACGGAGCACTCCCTGGTCCTCTCCGGAGAAGAAATAGTACTCAGGCAAGCCGTGGAAGAGGATCTTGTCGGCGGGCGGCTGGGGGAAGAGATGCAGTGCCTGCGTGAGGGGGTTGTAGGCAGCGATCTGGTCCGTGGTTTGGTTGAGGAGGACGGCGTAGCCACCGTAGCAGGTCTCGAAGTGCCACCCGCGGGAGGAACCGCCGTCCTCCGGGAGGCGGGTGAGGAAGAAATCGGCGCCGCGGACGGCGGCGGCGAGGTCCGGGTCGGAGCGGCCGCGGGAGGGAACGAAGGGGTGGCTGGCGATGCGGCTGGGGCAGAT
>NC_041391.1:62527559-62584512 GCF_002162155.2 Triticum dicoccoides
TGGAGCGCCAGGAAGCGGCCGCGGAAGGCGGGGGACGACCGGACGGCGCCGAGGAAGGTGCGGCAGGCGAGGGCGGCGCGGACGAGGCTCGGGAGGGACGGAAGCAGGAGGAAGATCTCGCGGAGGAGGTCGTCGCCGATACCGGTGATGGTGGTGGGTGCCGCCGCTAGCGGGCGCTTCGCCGGCGGCGCTAGCCCTAGTTCTGAGGCCATGGCTGTCGAGCTCGAGCTCGAGTGGAAATGGCGACGGGTGAGAAAAAAATAGGGGGATTTAATCTTTTGTGCCTTGCGAACCTGGGCCCACATGCAGACACCAAAATACCACAAAATAGGGGGATTTGATCGTTTGCTCCTTCCACTTCTACCCAGCTCTGTCTTTTTTTTAAAAAAACTTCTACCCAGCTCAAAAAATATATTCTAAAAAAGCTAAAAAAAATACCACATATGAATTCATCATTCATGGTTGCTTTGAGATTCGTGTTATTTTTTTTTCAGAACTTGTCTTGTTTCAAAGGGTTACATTGGGTTTTCTTCTCATTTCAAAGTGTATTTTAATGTTTCACTAGACCATGATGACCCGCTTTGCCGCACCCGTTCATTTCAGCGATAGAACTAGTAAATATATTTAGCATGCTGCTCCCAAGACAGTTTCAGATAACAGTAATTGATTGGGGTGGAATGTAGCTTCACATGTTAAAACAATTTTGCAAGGAACATCCAAGTGTTGTTTCCTCCTTTCTCATTGTGATATGTTGTCAATACCCAAGTGGCAAAAAGATATATGACCACTGGCATTTGGTCATGCCACTTATCCCACAACTTGTTTAGTTCAATGATCTACTCTCAGCAAAATTCTCATCCAGAGTACCCCCCCCCCCTCATATGCTTGATCTGAAGTATCCTAGCCATGCATGATCATCATATTGACAAGAATGAGAAGCATGCTAACTCATTTGGGCATGACACACATTCTTCATATCGATTGTTTCATCTAATACACACCAATTTTTCTTTGGGGGGGGGAGGGGGGCTAAGTGAAGAAACTATATATGCGACTTGCAGCGACCTTGAACAAATGAAACTAAACTTATGCTTAAATGAAGGAATGAGACAAAAAAAGTGAGAATTGAGAGGTGAACATGAGGGTATAAGATGATCTCCAAGTTTCAACTTTAGATGTCTATTAATTGCATCAATTTTTCATAAGCCATGTATTTGTCAAACCATAATTAGAGTTACTGAATCAGTAATTTAGTTTATACTGTTAATATGTTTACTATCATATGCATGCATCATCTGCAACAATTGAACATTTGTGAGCAGATAAGTTTGAACTATGCATGACGGAAGAAAAAACTAAATGAACTCATCGTTAGGAAGTATTAGTATTGGTCTAGGAATTCTCATCAGGCACTGTTTTCGTTTCTTGCACCTCACCGGGCCTTGCAATATAACTAAGTTGCATCATAACATGGTATTAGAGCCTAAGGTCTTAAGTTTGGACTTTTGGTTGCGTTGACTAGTGCATGAAGCTTAATGTGGTATCAAAGCCTAAGGTCTTGAGTTCGATTCCTAACTTTTGCAATTTATCCAAAAAATAATGTTGGCCCCCTCTATGTCCATGTATAACGCTTTTGAGCCATAGTTCTAAGTCTATTCGTGTGTTGGCTTTCCACGTCACACATGAGAGGGGGTGTTGAAATGTATATGCGGATTGTTTAGCCCTTTCCATCAGTTCAGACTTTTGATTGCGTTGGATAGTGCATGAAGCTTAACATGATATCAAAGCCCATGCCCTAGAGGGAGTCGGGGAATCGTCGGCCCGCATCCTGGAGGTTACTAGAAGCAGAGGAAATCCATCGGAATAGATCAATGAGAAGTCATAAAGCGAGCACAAGGGACGTGTGGATCGTGATAGACCAAAAAAAAGCGATCGGGAGAAAGGACGAGTTGCGGCATCCGGGGGAGACCAAAACTTGGGTTCTAATATCATGTTAAGCTTTATGCATTAGCCAACGCAATCAAAAGTCTGAACTATTAGAAAGGGCTAGGTAATCAACATATACACTTCAGCACTCACAACTGCCACCATCTCCCAAATACAGAAAAATTGTAGATTGACTGGCCATCTCCCTAATAGACCTACATAAAGTACACACCAACTCCACCATAACTCGGCGGTCTCATTCTATTCTAACCCTCCAGTCCTATTGTTTAATTAATTAGGAAAGACCAATTTAGCTCCATTCTTTGCATTCCAAGAAGATAAGTCCCTATTGAGATTTGTACCTAGTGTAAACCTCATAACCTAACACGTATAGAAAACAAAAGCAAACAAAATTAGGGGAATCTTAACTCTTCAATCACAAATAAAGCAAGATGAGAGAGAGAGAGGGAGAGAGAGAGTTGTGGTTGCGAGATCTGGGAGGGTTTTGATGGAGTTGAGAAGCGGGGAAAGAATACCTACCTTCAACTCAATCTCTTTCATACTAGATTATTCCAGTCACCTCCCATATTGATGATCTACTCTCCACCGTCAACAGTAACACCGTCGCGCGTGACCTCCCATGTTGCAGCAAGTGCACGCGGAAACCTAAGCATCATCATTGGCGAGGGGCTGGGGAAGGAGGCTTCCATCATGGCGACCGCTAGGGGAAAGGGATGTCGTCAATGGGGAAAACAAGAAGGGGGTCGGAGGTCATGACGCTGGGCTGGGTGTCTTGTAAATACCCGTGTTATTTAGAATAAATATGGTGTTGTAACTGGAAAACTAAAAGAAAAATTAGCACACAATGGAGCAGTAAGTATCAGCCTAATTAAATAAAATCAATAATTGGCAGTTATTGTTTAGTACTAAGCAGAGTAGGCAAGTTAGTTCCTTAGCCTAGTCATAGTGGAGAGTAAGTTACACTAGTAACATACACATGTCCCTAGGCTATGTTACTACCTTCATAGTGGGTAGTAACATAACTATGACGCCATGCAAAGCTTCATTTATTAGGTTATAGACTCATATTGTATTGGAATACGTGATGTTACAATAAGTAGCTAAGTTACTCAAATTTACCTCTCTTCTCATTTACTCATTGTCACATAAGCAAATTTGCTCAGTTGGACTCTATGTTATTGTTGAAGTTACTCCCACTATGGTTAGTCTTTGTGTGGAAGGATGTGCATTACAAGAACGTGCATGTGAAGGAAATATGCCCTAGAGGCAATAATAAAGTTGTTATTTATATTTGCTTATATCATGATAAATGTTTATTATTCATGCTAGAATTGTATTAACCGGAAACTTAGTACATGTGTGAATACATAGACAAACAAAGTGTCACTAGTATGCATCTACTTGACTAGCTCGTTGAATCAAAGATGGTTAAGTTTCCTAGCCATAGACATGAGTTGTCATTTGATTAACGGGATCACATCATTAGAGAATCATGTGATTGACTTGACCCATTCCGTTAGCTTAGCATTCGATCGTTTAGTATTATTGCTATTGCTTTCTTCATGACTTATACATGTTCCTATGACTATGAGATTATGCAACTCCTGAATGCCAAAGGAACACTTTGTGTGCTACAAAACTTCACACCATAACTAGGTGGTTATAAAGGTGCTCTACAGGTGTCTCCGATGGTACTTGTTGAGTTGGCATAGATCGAGATTAGGATTTGTCACTCCGATTGTCGGAGAGGTATCTCTGGGCCCTCTCGATAATACACATCACTATAAAGCCTTGCAAGCAATGCAACTAATGAGTTAGTTGCGGGATGATGTATTACGGAACGAGTAAAGAGACTTGCTGGTAACGAGATTGAACTAGGTATTGATATACCGACGATCGAATCTCGGGCAAGTAACATACCGATGACAAAGGGAACAACGTATGTTGTTATGCGGTTTGACCGATAAAGATTTTTGTAGAAGATGTAGGAGACAATATGAGCATCCAGGTTCCGCTATTGGTTATTGACCGGAAATGAGTCTCGGTCATGTCTACATAGTTCTAGAACCCGTAGGGTCCGCATGCTTAACGTTCGGTGACGATCGGTATTATGAGTTTATGTGATTTGATGTACCAAAGGTAGTTCGGAGTCCCGGATGTGATCACGTACATGACGAGGAGTCTCAAAATGGTTGAGACATAAAGATTGATATATTGGATGACCATATTCGGACACTAGAAGTGTTCCGGGTGGTTTCGGAGAAAACCGGAGTGCCGGAGGGGTTACCGGAACCCCCCGGGGAAGTATTGGGCCTTAGTGGGCCTGAGGGGAGAGAGAGGGCAGCAGCCCAGGAGGTGGCGCGCCCCCTCCCATGAGGAGTCTGAATTGGACTAGGGGAGGGGGGCGCGGCCCCTCTTTCCCTCTCCTTCTCCCTCTCTTTCCTTCCCCCTTCCCTCTTCCTAGTTGGACTAGGAAAGGGGAGTCCTACTCCCACTAGGAGGAGGACTCCCCCCTCCTTGGCGCACCCCAAGGGCCGGCCGGCCTCCCCCTTGCTCCTTTATATACGGGGGCAGGGGGGCACCCTAGAACTCATAAGTTGATTGTTCCAAGCTGTGTGCGGTGCCCCCCTCCACCATAATCCACCTCGATCATATCGTAGCGGTGCTTAAGAGAAGCCATGCGTCGGTGGCAACATCATCACCGTCATCACACCGTCGTGCCGGCGGAACTCTCCCGTGAAGCTCTGCTGGATCGGAGTTCGTGGGACATCATCGAGCTGAACGTGTGCTGAGCTCGGAGGTGACGTGCGTTCGGTACTTGGATCGTTCGGATCGTGAAGACGTACGACTACATCGACCGCGTTCTCATAACGCTTCCTCTTACGGTCTACGAGGGTACGTGGACGACACTCTTGATACGTCTCTGTCGTATCTACTTTTCCAAACACTTTTGCCCTTGTTTTGGACTATAACTTGTATGATTTGAATGGAACTAACCCGGACTGATGCTGTTTTCAGCAGAACTGCCATGGTGTTGTTTTTTGTGCAGAAAATATAAATTCTCGGAATGTCCTGAAACTCCACGGAACACCTTAGAAAAAATAAAGAAAAATCCTTGCAAAAGATGAAGACCAGGGGGCCCACACCCTGCTCATGAGGGTGGGGGCGCCCCTCCTGGGCGCGCCCCCCTACCTCGTGGGCCCCCTGGTGGCCCTCTGACGCCAACTCCAACTCCATATATTGGCTTTCGGGGAGAAAAAAACCAGAGAGAAGAAATCATCGCGTTTTACGATACAGAGCCGCCGCCAAGCCCTAATCTCTCTGGAGGGCTGATCTGGAGTTCGTTCGGGGCTCCGGAGAGGGGGGTTCGTCGCCGTCGTCATCATCAACCATCCTCCATCACCAATTTCATGATGCTGACTGCCGTGTGTGAGTAATTGCATCGTAGGCTTGCTGGACGGTGATGGGTTGGATGAGATTTATCATGTAATCGAGTTAGTTTTGTTAGGGTTTGATCCCTAGTATCCATTATGTTCTGAGATTGATGTTGCTATGACTTTGCTATGCTTAATGCTTGTCACTAGGGCCCGAGTGCCATGATTTCAGATCTGAACCTATTATGTTTTCATGAATATATGTGTGTTCTAGATCCTATCTTGCAAGTCTATAGTCACCTACTATGTGTTATGATCCGGCAACCCCGAAGTGACAATAATCGGGACCACTCCCGGTGATGACCATAGTTTGAGGAGTTCATGTATTCACTATGTGCTAATGCTTTGTTCCAGTTCTCTATTAAAAGGAGGCCTTAAAATCCCTTAGTTTTCAATAGGACCCCGCTGCCACGGGAGGGTAGGACAAAAGATGTCATGCAAGTTCTTTTTGATAAGCACGTATGACTATATACGGAATACATGCCTACATTACATTGATGAACTGGAGCTAGTTCCGTGTCACCCTATGTTATGACTGTTACATGACGAACCACATTCGGCATAATTATCCATCGCTAATTCGGTGCCTACGAGTTTTCCATATACTGGTTCTCGTTTATTTACTTTTCCGTTGCTACTGTTACAATCACTACAAAATACCAAAAACATTACTTTTGTTGTCTTTACTTTTGTTACTGTTACCACCACTATCATATTACCTTGCTACTAAGTACCTTGCTGCAGATACTAAGTTTCCAGGTGTGGTTGAATTGACAACTCAGCTGCTAATACTTGAGAATATTCTTTGGCTCCCCTTGTGTCGAATCAATAAATTTGGGTTGAATACTCTATCCTTGAAAACTGTTGCGATCTCCTATACTTGTGGGTTATCAAGACTATTTTCTGGCGCCGTTGCTGGGGAGCATAGCTCTATTCTTTGAGTCTCTTGGGATTTATATCTGCTGGACACTATGAAGAACTTGAAAGATGATCGAACTACTATTTTGCCCTCAACTACGAGGGGAGGTAAGGGACTGCCATCTAGCCTTACACTAGATTCTCCTTCTGTTATGAGTAAGTTTGCGACACCTAAACCTACTACTGCTATTGATTCTGATATGTCGCATGTTATTGATGATGCCACTTCTGCTATGCACGATACTTATGATGAAACTACTTCTATGCTTGATACTACTGTGCCACTTGGTGAATTTCTTGATGAGCAAATTGCTAGGTCCAGAGAAAGAGAAATCATTGAACCTGAACACGATGATGTTAGTGATGATGAACCTATGCCTGCTATTCCTGAGGGTTATCTTTTTTATGCTGAATCTTCTGAAGCTATTCTTGCTTGCCAGGATAGACAAGAACTTAAGAGGTTGCTAGTTAAATGGAATAAAGAATCTTTTAGAGGTAGAATGAGACCCGACCCTGCTTTTTCTACTTCACCTATCTGTGTTCCTGATCAGGACTATTATGATTTTTCTGTTGATCCAGATAATTTTACTTTGGTTGAATCTGATCCTTTTTATGGCTATGAATCTGAAACTGTTGTGGCACATCTTACTAAGTTAAATGATATAGCTACCCTATTTACAAATAATGAGAGATCGCGCTACCTTTATTTACTCAAGATATTTCCGTTCTCATTAAAGGGTGATGCTAAGATATGGTATAATTCTCTTGATCCTGGTTGTGTGCAAAGTCCCCAGGATATGATTTATTACTTCTCTGCTAAATATTTCCCCGCTCATAAGAAACAAGCTGCTTTGAGGGAAATATACAATTTTGTGCAAATTAAAGAAGAGAGTCTCCCACAAGCTTGGGGGAGGCTTCTCAAATTACTTAATGCTTTGCCTGATCATCCTCTTAAGAAACCTGAAATATTTGATATCTTTTATAATGGACTAACTGATGCTTCCAGAGATTACCTGGATAGTTGTGTTGGTTCTCTTTTCAGGGAAAGAACACCGGATGACGCTGAAATTCTATTGAATAATATGTTGGCAAATGAAAATAATTGGGCACCTCCTGAGCTACCTCCTGAGCCAGTTCCTGAGCCAATTACTGAGCCTATTCCTAAACCAACTCCGAAGAAGAGTGGTGTTCTATTTCTTAGTCCCGAAGATATGCAAGAGGCAAAGAAATCTATGAAAGAAAAAGGTATTAAAGCTGAAGATGTTAAGAATTTACCTCCTATTGAAGAAATACATGGTCTTAATTTACCGCTTGTTGAAGAAGTATATGATCTCAGTTACTTATTTAATGAAGAACCTCCCGATATCCCGACACAGGTAGTAAAGGTAAACTCTCTCTATAGATATGATAAAGCTGAAGTCCCTCCTACTAAAATTGCTAGTCAGTGCTTGGATGAGTTTGATGACTTTATGTTTAAGCAAGATGACTTTAATGCTTATTTTGGTAGACAAATAAAATAGAATACTTTTATGATTAAATGCTTGGGTGATTATATGGCTGATATTAGAGGTGAACTTAAACTTGTTAGCAAACATGCTTCTATGGTTACCACTCAAGTAGAACAAGTACTTAAAGCTCAGAAAGAAGTGCTTGATGAAATGAATAGTAAGAAAAATGATTATGCTGTTAGAGTGACTACTAGAACTGGTGGAATGACTCAGGAACCTTTGTATCCTGAAGGTCACCCTAAGAGAATCGAGCAAGACTCTTAGAGAAACAATATTGATATACCTAGTTCTTCTAAAAGGAAGAAAAAGAAAAATGATAGGACTTTGCAAACTTCTAGTGAACCTATCACCGAGTCACCTGAGAATCCGAATGATATCTCTATTTCTGATGCTGAAACACAATCAGGTGATGAACATGAACCTAGTGATAATGTTAATGATAATGTTCATGTTGATGCTCAACCTAGTAATGATAATGATGTAGAAGTTGAACCTGCTGTTGATCTTGATAACCCACAATCAAAGAATCAACGTTATGATAAAAGAGATTTTGTTGCTAGGAAACATGGTAAAGAAAGGGAACCATGGGTTCAGAAACCCATGCCTTTTCCTCCGAAACCATCCAAGAAAAAGGATGATGAGGATTCTGAGCGCTTTGCTGAAATGATTAGACCCATCTTTTTGCGTATGCGATTAACTGATGTGCTCAAAACAAATCCTTATGCTAAGTATATGAAGGATATTATTACTAATAAAAGAAAGATACCTGAAGCTGAAATTTCCACCATGCTTTCTAATTATACTTTTAAGGGTGGAATACCAAAGAAACTTGAAGATCCCGGAGTGCCTACTATACCATGCTCCATTAAAAGAAATCTATTTATCTATTTATATATCTCTACTCCTAATGGACGAGTTGGTTGAATAGTCTCACCACTTTCAACCGGTTTATTTCCAACCGGTTATTTTTCGTCTGGTTTTTTTGTCCCACCTCCCACCCCCCCTTCCATCGGTTTTCCTCTTCTCTCGTCTGGCCGGCAATACCCAACGTATTTATGGTAATCAATTACAATTAATCCACGTATGGCAAGGCTATAAACTCAGAAATCTCATCAATCCAGGTATGGTAAGGCCATGACTCAGAAAATTTCGAATATGGTAATTATATGGTAATAAATTTAAATTATCCTAAAGGCTGTCAATCCAGGTATGGTAAGGCCATAACTCAGAAAATTTCGAATACGGTAATTATATGGTAATAAATTTAAATTACCTCAAAGGCTATCTCTACTCGTAATGGAGGAGTCTGCGGTCTTGATGGTCGGTTTCGTACTTTCCTTCCTTAGTCGTCGTCCCTTCCAATTATATCGTCGCACACGAAAAAGGAAACAGATCCCTTTTTCCGATCCTCTCCAAACCAAATCAATGATGGGGCACCCCTCAAAAGAAAACCAATGCCCACATCCTTTGGGACTTCCGAGCCGCGAGAGGTCTAACCTCTGCTCGCACGCAGCCCGCCGCCGCGCTCCCATTGCAGACTGCCGCCGTCCTTTCGATGGCTTGCTGCCGCCGCCACCGTCCCGCTCGCTGCTGGCCACCTTGCTCGGCGCCTCCCAACGCCACCTCCCCTGCCTCAGTAATGGCGAAGGGTTCGGTTCCATGGACGCGGATCTGGTAGAGTGGTAGTGTTGAGAGGAGACCAAAGAAGGAGTAGGCGAATCAAGAAGCGGCAGTTGCATCAAGTCTACTCCAAGTCACAGGTACACTAATTATCTGGATTTTTGTCAATCCTCCTGATCGTGCTTACACATTGGATGCAACTTTTGCCTGGCCAGATGAATTGAAACTGATTTGCGACTGGAAGTAGTAAACCAATATAGCTTCATAGTTTTGGCGTACTCAGATGAAGCGACGGGTTCAGCAAACATGCAGTTGCAGAAGTGTCTTGGCTACTGGTCGTGTGGGGTTAATTAGCGCATGCATTGGCACAGCCATCCAGCTGCAACGGCATGCTTTTTGTTTGGAAAATTTTCTTTGGTCAAATATGAGAATGCTCTTGGTGACCAAAATGCACTACTTCTCAATCTCTAGCTGGTTTACCTGTGTGATGTGTAAGTTTAGCTGACATGATGTTAAAATTGTAAGACAAGATCCTCAAAAGGATGTTTACTATTTCAACAAAATTAGAGAAACTATCAGGATAAGCAATGCCTTGCTTGGTGCTGATTTCCCAAAATTAGCAAAAAAAAAACAAGTACATAAAAATTTGGATGTGCTCTGAGAGTCAAAGCGAGTAGCGAAGACCCAGAAACAATTAATCAAGCACCCGCGCAGCTGCGATCTCAATGACATCCCCTATTTCTTTGTAGCCCCACCACTGCTGATTGGCCTGTCCAGCTATTTCTTTGTAGCCCCACCACTGTTCAGAGATGGGCAGGTTCGCATTTTTAGAAGGGAAACTACAGCTGATGAAATGGTTTTTAAAACTTTCTAATTCCACTGGTGATAAGATATATTCTCTCTACAAATTGCTCTCCTATATCAAGATATATCAAGATAGTGTCAATGTGGAGATAAGGAAACCTTCGGAGGAAAGGAAAATAACAATTTCCCATTAAGTTGCCATATATTTAACTTCAATGGTTGCAGATCCACTGTTTATTTGTCTCTAGGTTCCTTGTGGCGTGTATTCTTCAGGGTGATAATTTTGTTGCTTGTAGTATAGTACTAAAAACCACAGCGGGATTATATGACTGTCATATATATAGATGAACTGTTTGTTAAAACACACGCACAAAAGTGGAGCTTCTTAGAGGAAGTCATTATCTAATATATATAATATTAAAGAAATGTTGCTACATTGCCGTTTCACACACAACCATTAATGCAAAAACAATTTAAAAACCAAGTGCTGAATCAATTTCAAAACCAAGCCATTAATGTAATTAGTTAGTCAGGCAGTTAATTATGCGCAATTAATTAGGTCTATTTAAATAAGTTTTTTTTCCGCGCTGAATCAATTCAGAAACCGAATCATTAATTCAATTAAATAATTACACATCCGATTAATTAGGATTGTGTACAATTAGAAATAGGGATTTTTTTGAATTAGACGGATAATTAATTAAATAGGCATGCATGCAAATAATTAGGCATGTTATTAATTAATTAGGCAGGCAGTTAATCATGCCGAATCAGTTTGAAAGCGTTTGTGGGAGAGGACGGCCAGTAGCTAGGCTATCGCTGCCATTGGTGACTGCCAACAGGCTCTCAACGACATGGTTGGCCAGCGTTTGCCAACATAGATAACGGCCACCACGCCTCGTGACATGAGCGACCAAGCATTCGTAAAGATGGATGATGACCGTCGTCCACACATTGATGGTTGCCGAAATGTTTGTGGACGAGGATAACAGATGCCATAGAACAAGGTCAAACGGTCGCGGGCTTGAGGACGCCCAAGCACTAACGGTCGAGGGTTCCGACCGCACCCGCAAGGACGATGGTGATGACCTAAGACAACCGGTCACACGCCACCACTACCACTCTTTAAATATTATTTCATCCCGTAGCAACCCATGGGTATTTAGCACCATATATGTGAGATCACTTCCCTAAAAGACAGATATAAGATTTTTCTCGATCTCCTTCCATAATAAAATAATATATTACTTCATAACAAATTGCTAATCCCCATGCTATATTATTTATTATTATCATTATCTCTACTATTAATTGACAATCACAAGTTTTCTATGGGCGTAAGCATACGCCCGCTCCTGCGGAGGGACGTCGTGCACGACACCATGGAAGATGTCATGGTTGAGTCTAACCCTGGCGCGATGCTCGAGAATGCCAGGGAGTGGATCATGGCATCAGGGACGACCGTGACGGGAGGTGGCTCGTCAGACCGCCATGTGGACGCGGTCATATTATATTTCTTGTCAGTCAAATAGAGAGCTAGACGGCTACATTCTCAAATCAAGTGTGTCCATTTAAATGTCAAGAAATTTATTAAGGAAATGTGTCCTACATTACTTGGTAGTCATCGTCATAGTCGTTTGATATCGAGCACTAAATCAATTTGGAAATCAAACCATTGATGCAATTAATCAGCTAGATAGTTAATTACATATGCAATTAATTAGGTCCATTTGAATATGATTTTTTTTTGCACTGAATCAATTTAAAAATTGAGTTATTAATGCAATTAATTAATTTGTTAGCCAATTCTTTATGCCTACAAATAATTAGAAGTAGGGATATTTTCTAATTAGTCAGATAATTAATTGATTTGGTTGGCAGTTAATTAGGCATGCAGAGAAATAGGTAGGTCATTCATTTTTGTGTACTTAATTAATTAAGCAAGCAATTAGTCAGGGCGAATCATTTTGAAAGCGCTTGTGGGCAAAAACGATCAACGGGCTCTCAGTTACATCGCCAAGCACCGAGCACCGCTTGCCAACATGGACAACGGCCACCATGCGCTCGCGACATGGGCGACCTAGCATTCACCAAGATGGATGAAGTCTATGCTCCGCGGGATGTCCACTCGATGACGGTGGCCGAAATGTTCGCGGGTGAGGACAACATGACACAACACTAGCTAGGTGGTTCATGCTATAGTAAAAAAGGAAGAGTGTTCCAAAAACAAGAAGGAAAAAGAACTGAAGCCACCAAGTGGTGCATGGTGTTGGAGAAAGTAAGAGTGTTCCAAATAATAAGAAAAAAAAGAAAGAAAGAGTATTTTAGGAAATAAGTAGGAACGAGAACTAAAGTTGGCGAGGAATGAGAAAGAAGAAGATGAGGCATCGATGATGAACACATTAATGTTGACGTGGTGCTGGTTGGTGCCAATTAAACGGATTGGCGAAGAGGCATGGAGTAGAAGACGTAGGAAAATATGAAGAAGAGAAGAACGACAATTATTCCTTCTAGCATATGTGGGATGGAGGTGGAGCTTATTGGTGACTAGGAAAGATCTCTGTAGTTATTTGTTGTTTTGTGTCAATATATGTGTTAGTTTAACCCACTCTATTATATCGTAAACAAGAAAATTTCATCCTTACTGCAATGCATGGCGAAGATGAGTTGGATGTCATCTGCTTTTAAAGGAGGTGGCACCAGTGAGAGAAAAAAATGAGAAATGTCTCTCTACGGCGGAAAATCGGTCAAGAATAAGAGGTTCCGACAGAAAAAGGAAATGTGCGTCATTGGATAGGGTTTTTGTGTTGAACCCGGATGTCACAGATATTGCGAATAGCCCGTAGCAACGCACGGGCGTTCTGCTAGTAAAAGGTAATTGATGGGTTAATTAGAAGCAAGAGAATTAGTCTAGAAAATTCTACATTAATTAGAAAATACTAACCCTCGATCTGGTGGGTCTTCTGAAACTATAATTATATAACCGTTAGATATGTGTAACATGTTCCATAAAAAAAGATATGCGTAACATGTATACAATTGTCCTAATCAACAACGAGTCGTGTCATACCTCAGTTTTTTTACATGTTACGTGTCATACTTGGTCTCTCCACAATAACACAAACTCACTTTTGGAAAGTCTGCTACGGAAGGGTAACTATAGATCTAATACTACCGATTAACATTGGAGATGAAAGGAAATTACCCACCTGTACCATTATTATTTCTCTTGTCATACAGAATTCCAAGAAAAATGATCTAGGTTCCTATCGTACAGAATTTGTAAGAAACTAATCTAGGTTACGATCTTTGATTGAGAACAAAAAGGAAAGAAAGCTCTGTACGTCCCCTCAAACTATTCTATCTCATACCTTTTCGATCTCTCTACCCAACAAAAGAATATGGAAGCAAAAAATACGATGCCACAGCCATAATCGCCTCTCACACATCATGATGGATGAATCATCTGGTCGTCCTTCCATCTCAGGCTAATTGCGCCTTGAATCACAGCAACCCGGCCAGAAGGCGATGGCCTCTAATCGGAGCTGAAAGAACGGATGTTTCTCCTGTCAGGCATGGTCCTGTATCCTGAACAAAAACCATGATCCTGAACCGACACTGCCATACAGCAAGATGATCGCCCCTTTGGTCGCCGCCGCCGTCCACAGCCTGGCTGCCTCACAGCCTCATTGCGGTGACACAACTCCATCTTTGGAAGCTCACCGAAAATTCTCCTCGGGCTACACCCGCTCGGCGCATTACAACGCAAGCTGCAAGCATGCGACCAACGCATGATCCCTTGAAGCCTATCAAGGATGCATGGAGGCAAGAAAGCATCATCAACGTCTATGTCAGCCTACATGTACCGATGATCTAAATTTAGATTTATTTACGTTTTCCTTGATGTCCTCAATGCAATTTTCTACATCAGGTTGACCAACAATTTTCAGTTTTCTACAGGATGTCCATGTGTTGCTCCTAGAGGCATGGATCTTGGCACGAAGAGATATTCAGAATAGAAGGTATAGTGAAGATTGAGTTGGTTGTAGCTTGACGGAAGGAAGCGCAATTTCCCATACAATTGCAATATTATGCATCAATCCTGAGGAAGCAGCTAAGTTTTCCTAAGCTCTGTAGTGAGGTGGACTTGACCCTTGAGAGGAAAATAGAGTTCACATAACGGATGCCCTCGACATGTTTGTCTTACCAGCCGCTGTAACAAATAATCAAGGCATAGTAGTACTATCACTTATCCGTGTTCACATGATGTGTTCGTTGGCTGCAGTTCTCCATCCATATCGGACAAAAAAAATTCTTTGTAGACTCAAGGCTCTAGGTCTTGGTCTAGACTCAGGAGTATGTATGTCTCCTTCTGATTCCTCTCTCCATTCCTATAAAATAACATACAATTACTTTAGGCATCGAACAGTACATTGTCTTCTGAGTTATCTAATCGTTTGGTTCATCCTTTGCTTCCTTATGAATTACCCATGAATGAGAGTCCAGTCAATCAACATTCAACAAAATAGAAGAGTTGTGCTGATAATGGGCTCCGTATAACAGTAATATGTATGGAACATGTACGTATAGTGTTTTCGTCTAAATTAATTAGTTCATGCGTAAAGTGCTCCTGTGTTCTTATAGTACTGCACATGGATGGAGAATAAGTTTCAGTTTTAGATTGGTGCTCTGAACATGGCTATGTTGTGGTCTTGTGGAAGTGTTCTGTCCGTTTCAGATTGGTTCTCTGAACATGGCTATGTTGTGGTCTTGTGGAAGGGTTCTTTCGGGCAGTGTTCACAAGCGCGTGCGCCAAGATGGAAAATAACAAAGTGGGTGCCACAATCTGTCGGATGCTGCAGGTTAGAAACACAGCTGATATATTTTGCTAGATCGGTTTGATTCTTTTTACATAACAGCACTCAGATCGGTGTACTTTTGTTTGCTGTAGGTACCCAAGATCAGCAGTAGTTGGTACAACACTTCATCTACGCTTATTGGTACAGCTTTGTTGTAACTAGCATTCTGACATTTCCTTAGGACTCCTGATTTTTAGCATACATGTTACTTCAGTCTGTGACAAAGTTGGAGACAGTACCCTTCATTGAAAAGTTGTTGTAGATTTTCAGGAAAAGTACATAAACCAGCAATTGTCCTACTAGCTTCCAATCACATATTTCTCTACTTCATTCAGAAATATTAATATGTCTTTTTTATGTTCTCAATTATTGTAGCTTTCAATCAAATATTTCTCTCATTCTTTCATAAATACTAATAGGCACTGGTAGAAAACAGGGCATTTGTCCCGGTTCGTAAGGGCCTTTAGTCCCGGTTCATGAATCGGGACTAATGAGTCGTTACTAATACCTCCCCCCTTTAGTCCCGGTTCAAACACGAACCGGGACAGATGGTCCTCCACGTGGCCGGTGCGCCAAGCCCAGGCAGGGGGGCCTTTGGTCCCGGTTGGTGGCACCAACCGGGACCAAAAGGCATCCACGCGTCAGCATTCCAGTGGTTGGGTTGTTTTGGGGGGTTGGGGGTTTTGGGGGGTTAATTTAGGTGTTTCATATATTGTGTTAGCTAGCTAATTAATAGAGAGAAGTGTCCTCTCTTATGTCCGTACTTGGTCGACGCTACGTACTATATACATAAGTGATCGAGAGAACCATTGAGTACAGAAGTTCGTCATGCATACCGAGAGAAGTGATCGATCGACCTCTCCTTCTCCGAGAGATTGGTCGAACAACAAGTTTTCATATCATGTATCCAACGCTACTGACTACATACATGTACAATATGTAAGATCTCTAGAGGCTTGAGAGGTGGACCGTATCTGTATTGCCTCCCGCCTCTGGTTGTGCTGCTAGACGCCGGAGCAGACGGAGCGGCTGCGGCGTCTGTCTTCTTTCGTGCTTGCTTACGAGACGGAGGAGAAGGACTACGACGCGCCGGAGCAGCCGGGGCGGCGGCGGGTCTCTTCCGCCCTTCTGGCGAGGCGGAGGAGGAGGAGGCTGCTGGCTGCTCGGGAGCGCCGGCGCAGGCGGAGAAGGAGGCGGAGTGCCGCCACGCGCCGGAGAAGGAGGCGGAGTGCCGCCACGTGTGCCCTGATCGTCACTCGCCGGAGGAGGAGGCGGTGGAGGAGGCGGAGTGCCCTGACTCGCCGGAGGAGGAGGAGGAGGCGGAGGCGTCCAGTTCGGAAGGTTGATGAGCTCCTTCCGCCATAGGCATGGAGTCTTCAGAGCAGAACCCAGTCTAGTCTCCCATTCACCGGTAGGGTGGTCAAGCAGGAGGTCCTCAAATCCCTCCGTTATTTCATCCACCATCACCCTAGCATATCCTTCTGGAATCGCCCGGCAGTGATAAGTTGCTCCGGGTCCAGTAGGATAAACAGAGCCAACAGCCGCCTTGACCTTCAAATTCATCCATCGCGTCATAATGTGGCAATTTTGAGACTCCGTGATAACATCCACGGGATAGCTGGCAGGATCCATCAAGACATGCTCCGGCTGAAGCAGCTCAGTGGAAGCCACACTGCTTCTCTGCTGAGATGGCGGGGTAGCTTCGGGGGAAGCTTCGGCAGGTCGTTTGCTGCGATCTGCTGCTTCTCGTTCCTCTTCTCGTTCCTCTAGCCCCATTACCCTTTCGTGCAGCGCCTGCAGTTAGCCCTGCTCCAGTTTCTTCCTCCTCTCGTGGGTTTTGTAACCCCCTGCGTTCGGAAAACAACCTTCCACGGAATGGAGCCTGGCATGCCTCGTGTCCGTCCAGGGTGCTCAGGATTCCCGAGGGCCATTGTGAGCTCGTCCTTCTCCCTGTCTGGAACGAACGTCCCTCGCTGCGCTGCATCGATATAGTGCCAAAGGTGCTTGACTGGTATTTGCAGTTTCTCATCCGTCCAATGGCACTTCCCTGATACAGGGTCCAAGGTTCCGCCAGCCCCGAAGAACCAAGTCCGGCAACGGTCTGGCCAGTACATTGTCTCTAGTTCGATCCCTTTTTCAAGCAGACCATTCTCATCCTTGGACCACTTAGGCCGGTCTTTGAGGTAGCCACCTGACCCCGTGCGATGGTGAAGCTTCTTCTTCGCAGCATTTTGCTTATTTGTCACCGACATCTTCTTACTCTTTTCCGATGTCTTGTGGGCCACAAATGCGGGCCAGTGATCTTTGATCTTCTCATATTTGCCGATGAATTCTAGTGTCTCTTCTTTGTCGACAAACTTGTTCAGCTCTTTCCTCCACCTCCTGAATAGGGTTGCCATCTTCTTAAGAGCACAAGACTTGATTAATTGCTCTTTAACTGGCTTCTCCGGATCCTCCTCTGGCGGTAGGGTGAAATTTGCCTTCAGCTGAGTCCAAAGATCTTCTTTCTGCATATCATTGACATAAGACACCTCAGGGTCTTCCTCCTTAGGCTTATACCATTGTTGGATGCTGATCGGGATCTTGTCCCTAACAAGAACCCCGCACTGAGCAGAAAATGCACGCTTTGTCCGGATGGGTTCAATCGGTTCGCCGTCGGGCGCGATTTCTATGATCTCAAACTTTTCATCCGAGCTCAACTTTTTTCTTCGGGCCTCATCTCCTTACCGAAGTTGTGCTCAATCCGGAGGGCTAGAAATTAAAAGGAAGAAAGACGAGAGTAATTAATATGTGTACATATACCAAAACAATGGATGCATCAATTAACTAGTCAGCACGGGCTTAACTAATATATATATACCTGGCTGGACTCGGTTCGGTCACCGGAGCAGTCAGCACGGTCTCCTTCTTGTACCTCCATTGTGTCACCGGAGCCATCATGAACATAGCCCTCTTCTTGTATCGGCATTAATGGGCTGAAGCCATCATGAACATAGCCCTCTTCTTCACCCAGTCCTTCCTGACCATCGGTGTCGTTGAGAAATGACGCAACTTCATCACTTCCTTGTGCGATTATGTCCCCCAACATCGCTTTTGTTTCTTCATCTCGGGAGTGCTCCATAGTTTCTGCAAATATTTACAACATGTCAATTATTATTCAAACATGGTATAGATGGATATATATATATATATATATATATATATATATATATATTAGTGGCAAACGTAGAACTAGCTAGCTAATCACAATAAGGAATCATGTTAGTGGCCTCGATGCTGCTTCTCTAGGGTTTGGGGTCGCCTCAACACAACGCTTCAAGGGTTTGGGGTGGCCTCGACGACAACGCTCTTTTAACTTGGTAAATTTGGGTGGCCTCGAGAGAGTTAATTTGTCGGGTAGGGGCGCGGCGGGAGGGGTAGGAGACCAACATCGTTTTCTCTCTAGGGTTTGGGTGTCCTCGAGAGTTTTGGTCGAGCGAGAGGGCCGAGGGGGGTGCTGCCGTTGTATAAGTTATCGTGGTCGAGAGGGGGTATATATATCGACCGCCCCTCATGTCGAAGTTATCTCGAGGGGGTTATATCGAGAATGACGCGACATACATATACATGGGAAAATAATGTTATCGGGGAGGGGGTATCGGTACCCCCCCCCTCATGTTGAAGTTTCTTCTTTCTCCTCTATTCCTTTCTTTCCTCTTCTCCTCTTCTTTTTCTTCTTCTCCCTCGAGAAAGGAAAATAATTAAGGAAAAGGAAGAAAAGAGGAAGAAGGAAGAAGGAAGAAGAAGAAGAAAAAAAAGAAGAAAAAACAGGAGAAGAAAGAAAGGAATAGAGGAGAAGAAGAAAAAATAGATTTTTTTTCTATTTTTTCTTCTTCTCCTCTATTCCTTTCTTCTTCTCCTCTTCTTTTTCTTCTTTTTTTCTCTTCTTATTTATTTCTCCTCTTCTTCCTCTCCTCTTCTTCTCCTTAATTTCTTCCTCTTCTTATTTTCCTTTTTCCTCTCATTCTTTTTCTTCTTCTTCTTCCTTCTTCCTTCTTCCTTCGGGGGAGAAGTGGGCGATTTGGCCGAAAATTGCTAAGTGCTGCTTATACATCGGGAGTTTATATCGACACGACATATGTACATGGGAAAATAATATTATCGGGGAGGGGGTATATCGCCCCCCCCCCCTCGTGTTGAAGTTATCGAGAGGGGTATATGGACGACGACAGACCCGATAAAACATAAGAAAACGAAGATGAAATAAAAAAGAGGAGAAGAAGAAAGGAATAGAGGAGAAGATCGAAGAAAAAAAGAAGGAAAAAAAGGGGAGAAGAAGAAAGGAAAATTATATTTTTTTTCTTCTTCTCCTCTATTCCTTTCTTCTTCTCCTCTTCCTTTTGTTCTTTTTTCTTCTTCTTATTTATTTCTCCTCTTCTTCCTCTTCTTATTTCCTTTTTCCTCTCATTCTTTTTCTTCTTCTTCCGTCTTAAAAATACATGAAGTAGTATTGCTTGTTTTTTTAAAATAATGTTCAAATAGAAATTTTAGAAAAAAAGTAAAGATTTTGCCTAATTCATTGTTCATATGAATATACAAACATTTGTATATTTATAATAACTAATATCACCAAAAAAATCTATGAACAGAAAAATACTATTTTTTCTAAAAATCTATCTTTTGCATATATACATGAACATATATATATATATATACACAGAGAACATATATACGCCCTTAATGTACTCGGAGGTGTTTCTTGAACCGTACATCCATTGTCGATTCATCTGCGTGCATTATATATAATTAAGTGTGTCAAAAATCATTACAGAACATCATGAATAGATAATTAAGTGATCAAATTCATAGAAGTTCATCATCACATTAAAACCAAAGTACATACATAGTTCTCATCTAACAACATAAAGCTCTGCAGAGCATCTAAATTAATTAAACCATACATTGAAACTATGTAAAACATTTAAATGCGAAAACAAATGCGATCATAATCGCAACCAATGTAACAACTGATCCAACAGCATAATGATACCAAGCCTCGGTATGAATGGCATATTTTCTAATCTTTCTAATCTTCAAGTGCATTGCATCCATCTTGATCTTGTGATCATCGACGACATCCGCAACATGCAACTCCAATATCATCTTCTCCTCCTCAATTTTTCTAATTTTTCCCTTCAAGAAATTCTTTTCTTCTTCAAGTAAATTTAACCTCTCGACAATAGGGTCAGTTGGAATTTCCGGTTCAACAATCTCCTAGATAAATAAAATCTTTGTCACGTTGGTCGGCATAATTTTCATAAACAATAGATGAACCAATAGTTATGAAAAGATAATATATACCACATCCGAATCATAGACAGGACGAGGGCCGACGGGGGCGGATACCAAAACCATTGCACTATATAAGATGCAATAATAAAAGTAAGAAAATTATACAAGTATCTATATAAACATACAAGTAAGAATTTTTTTCCTTTAAGAAAGAAGATAAGAACAAGAGCCTCACCACGGTGGTGTCGGCGACGAGATCGGCGCGGGCGATTGACAGCGGTGAAGACGGGGACGGGACGTGACGGACTGCTAAACCTAGACAAATATTGAGGAAAAATGGAGCTTGAGGTCGAGCTTGGAAAGGAGAAAGCTTAAGTAGTGTGGCTCGGGCATTCCATCGAACACCTCGTGTGCATAGGAGGTGAGCTAGAGCACCAGAAAGCTCTCCCCTCGTCGGCCACGAAAAACAGAGCAGTGGGAGTGCTCTGCTCGCGGGCGAGGGGTATATATAGGCAATTAATTGGTCCCGATTCGTGGCAAGAACCGGGACTAAAGGGCAGCCTTTGATCCCGATTTAGGCCATGAACCGGGACCAATGATGGTGGGCCAGGAGCGAGGCACATTGGTCCCGGTTCGTCCCACCAACCGGGACCAAAAGGTCCAGATGAACCGGGACCAATGGCCCACGTGGCCCGGCCGGCCCCCGGGGCTCACGAACCGGGTCCAATGCCCCCATTGGTCCCGGTTCTTGATTGAACTGGGACTAATGGGCTGACCTGGCCTGGACCATTGCCCCCTTTTCTACTAGTGAGGTGATGTTCATCTCCCCAATTATTATGCTGCTGAGCTAATACACTAACGAAAATCACTAGCGTATCACATCTGCCGGCATCCTGAACTTGGAATTGGTAAGATGAACTAAAGGATTTAAACGATTTTATAATAAAGGTATGGTCTAGCTAAGGCATACAGGTTTTGTTACCGTCATGCAATTCTCTGTATTTCAAGACATTACACGAAAAAACACAAGAAAAGCAAAGGAAAAACATTCCTCCAAGAAAATATGGAAATAACGACAAGGGAAATGTAAATATATTGTTGTTGTGCAAGTTAGCTTTGCATAGTAGATCTTCAGTTCGAGTTAAACACGGAATTAGTACTAATTGCGTATGTATTTTTCATATACTACTGTTCCATTCTATGGAGATAAGGTGTTTGATACATTTGCTAGGAAGAAAGGTTTATCATCTTACTTTCAGTTCCAACTTAACTTAGTTTCTAGTAAACTGATATAAAATTAGATGATTCCTAGCGTTCTAGCATTATATCTATCTGACGAAGCCTTTTGTTGTTCAGGTTATACCAAAATATACCGAGTATTTAACGTGATCCATTCTCTCTTTAGGTGTTTGTTACTACTTCTAGGTTTCACTTTCTGTGTATTTAAGAACCATAATTAATCTTGTGGGTCTATCTATTTGCTTCTATAACTTATCCATGTATTACAGATACTTTCGGATTCATATTAGTCAAGGTATTGTTGTAGCATTATATTTCAATGGAATATGCAGTTTTCATTATTTGTTTCCTGGGGGCACAATATAACTAACCAGGTAGAGATTTAGGATAGAAAAAGAGCACAAGAACATAAAATCACTTTATTTTTTGTATCGTCGGGAGTTTGTATATTGTTTTCTTACTCTATAAAAAATTTGATGATACTAAAGGAAAAAAATAATTGTTTTGTGGCATCTATATAAAGAGATGGTTTTTCATGTGGCATATGTCCAAGTTGATCTTCGAAATTTGTACTTTGACACCAGTTGTTTGAATGAGCATCTATGGAATTCTGCTTTGGCAAGGCTATTGATTTGGAGTTGTTTAAATCATACCGCCTTTTATAGGGATTTATCTTCTTCTTCCCATAGCCTATAGGTTAATTCAGTTCACTTTGGATTTTTTATGCGCCTTAGGATAAAAATATACTTATTTCAGTGAACAAACTCCAAATTATTAAGAACATATCAGCTAAACGATCAATTGTAGATTTTTTTGCAATAATTTCCGTTTTATATGCATACCTATGACGAAATTATGACTGCGAAAGTCTTATATTTGTAAATGCCATCATATTTGGTTTATAATTTTTCTTTACAGCAATCAAATAGTAATATGTTTTCATTATGAAAAATAATCTTTATGAAATTCTAGCCCGCGCATCGAGCGGGCCACTGTGCTAGTTATGTTAAAACTGTTTTATGTGATCTTGGAGCCGGTGTTAGTGTTATGCCTCTCTCTTTATATCGTAGACTTGACTTGAATAAGTTGACACCTACTGAAATATCTTTGCAAATGGCTAATAAATCAACTACTATACCTGTCCGTATTTGTGAGGATGTGCCTGTTGTAGTTGCAAACGTTACTATTTTAACGGACTTTGTTATTCTTGATATTCCCGAGGATGATAGTATGTCTATTATTCTTGGAAGACCTTTCCTTAATACTGCAGGGGCCGTTATTGATTGCACCAAAGGCAATGTCACTTTTCATGTTAATGGCAATGAGCACACGGTACATTTTCCGAGGAAACAACCTCAAGTTTATAGTATCAACTCTATTGGAAAAGTTCCATCAATTATATTTGGAGGTTTCGAATTTCCTCTCCCTACTGTCAAGAAAAAGTATGATATTCTTATTGTTGGGGATTTTCATATCCCCGTTGAGGTAACTTAGTGTCATTCGAAATTTCTCCGGTTCCGGGATCATTCGGAATGAGTTTGTTAACAAGACTTGATCAACCTTGTTAGTGGGTTCATTTTGATGATCACGAGATGGATGAAACCAGAAGCACAACTTTCTGTACCCTCTTTATATTTTCTATTATTTAGTAGAAATAAAGTAAAATAATATTTTTCTGTCTGATTCCTGACTTATCCGTGCAATATAAAAATACCCCGAAAATAAATGTCCTCAGAATGCAATGACAATTTAATATGATTTTTTCGGAAATATTTGAGAATTTACTGTGCAAAAATTACCACGGGGGAAGCTGCCACCTGGCCACGAGGGTGGAGGGCGCGCCCTACCCCCTGGGCGCGCCCCCTGCCTCGTGGGCCCATGGTGGCCCTCCTCCACTTATCCCTGCACCCATATTCTTCCTCTGCCTCACACAAACACGAAAAACCAACTCAAGCACGAGTTCCAGCCCCCGTTGCTGTGATTTTCGATCTCCTTGCTCAAAGCACCTCTCGCAAAACTGCTTGGGGAGATTGTTCCTTGGTATGTGACTCCTCCATCGGTCCAATTAGTTTTTGTTCTAGTGCTTTATTCATTGCAAATTTGTGCTGCATAGGTGACCATGTTCTTGAGCTTGCATGTCAAATTTATATGGTTCCAAGTAGTTCTAATGCTTTGTGTAGGCTCTAGGCACTTGTGGGAGTTGTTACTATCAATTTTATTGAAGTTGGTTCACTTTTATTTGAAGTTACTAAAAATTTTAGAAATCTTTCAGAGAAAATAATATGCTTAGGAGGATGTTCCAAGGTGGTCCTTCAAGGAAGCAAGGTCCCAGGCTTGCAATACGTGATGCTGACGAGGAACCACCAAGAGACGCTCCTGTGAGGCCCTGTGAATGGCCGTCGGAAAATTTTATGAATCAAGTGGGAATCAAAGAAGAATTTAGCGCATATTTGAGTAACGCCGGTCTTGAGGACTTTGAAGCTGACAAATGCCCCAAGTATCATGATCTCACAAGTTCATTTGTGAGGAGGTTTTAGTTTTCAACTTCGCGAAATTCTCCTTCAGTCATGTTTGACCTTTATGACAAATCTTATACCATGGACTTAGAGGATTTTACTTCTGCTTGCAAACTTCCATCTTGGGGTAATGTCAGGGATCCCCCTAAATCCGAATACAGAGACTTTCTTGCTAGAATAACTGTGGGGGAATCTAGAGATATAACACAAGCCACTATAGGGAGCATTCACTTTCCTGCTATACATTATTTTGCTCTCTTCATAGGAAGATGTATAAATGCTAAGGATGAAGCATGTCACATGTGTGTCCCTGATCTCAGTATTCTCAGGAGTGCTGTGTTAGGAGACCAATCTTATCATTTGGGAGACATTGTAGCTCGCAGGTTGCATCAGAATAGACATAGCGGAGATTTTTTTGGAGGAATTTATGCAACCCGTTTAGCTAATTTTCTTGAGGTAGACATTCTTGAGGGTGACATGGAGTTACCCCCTTCTTATTTAGATTTTGATTCTATGGTTTCCCACCAGTTTGTTGAGAGGACTGAACCACCTCTCCAGTATCGACTAATCTTCGATAGACGTCGTGTAGTCCATATTGCTCTTCCTGCTCCTGCTTTCTTTGATTCATAGGCAAAAAGAAGATATATTATAACCAGAGAGGAGGCAGATGAGTACAAAAGGAGAGTGGAGGCTGCTCGACTCCACGCTACAGCTCAGGCGGTGATAGCCGCTGCGTCACGGTACGACCCCAACTTCACCTACGGATATCCGCCAGGCCATCCCTGGCAATAGACCAACTTAGGCCAAAAGCCTAAGCTTGGGGGAGTACGTATTTCCCACCGACATTACATTTATGTTCACACACACTCATTGCTAGATGTCGGTGCTCATACTCTTTCATTGTATTATCCATGCTAGTTTAAATTTCCTCTTCTAGCTTTCTTCTTTTGTGTTTGATAAACTTTAAGAAAAACCGAAAAAATTAGTCAGTTTACTTTTCATGTTTGTAGTAGAATTAAAAAGAAAACCCCAAAAATATTTCCCGTTCTTCTTTTTGCTTGTTGGGAGCTTTTCCGTGTAAATAGTTTTTATTTCGTTTCCTTTCTTTGGGGGTCGAGAAGACTCTATTGAAAATGCTTAGTGGTTCTTACATGCATGATTGATTATTTAAACTTAGAGCCCATATTACTTGTCTTCTCTCTTGAGATGAATGCTTGCAGATTCTAGCTTAGTCTAATGCATGTGCACTCTTATTATTATACACACCGTTCGGTCGTGCAAGTGAAAGGCAATAATGATGACATATGATGGACTTATTAGGAAGAGAAGATTTGGTATGAAATCGACCTCTCTTGTTTTTGTAAATATGATGATTCATCGTTCTTGATTCAGCTATTATGAAGTAAACATATTTGCAATGACATTTGGAGATTATAGTTGCTTGTGCCATGCTTGATTATCTATGAGTTATAATGGTTTACCTTGCGTGCCAACATGCTACTAGAATGATTATGATGTGGTATGATGGGGCGGTATCCTCCTTTAAATGTATTGAGTGACTCGACTTGGCACATGTTCATGCATGTAGTTGAATCCAATCAACATAGCCTTCATGATATTTATGTTCATGGTGGATTATATCCTACTCATGCTTGTACTCGGTGTGAATTAATTTTAATGCATGTTTACGACTGTTGTCACTCTCTCAGTTGGTCGCTTCCCAGTCTTTTGCTAGCCTTCATCTGTACTAAGCGGGAATACTGCTTGTGCATCCAAACTCCTTAAACCCCAAAGTTATTCTATATGAGTCCACTATACCTACCTATATGCGGTATTTACCTGCCGTTCCAAGTAAATTTGTATGTGCCAAACTGTAAACCTTCAAATAAACATTCTGTTTTGCATGCTCGAATAGCTCATATGTCAACTAGAGCTGCCCTTATCTTCCGTGTTAGGCGGGTTATTCTCAAGAGGAGTGGACTCCGCTCCTCATTCACGACAAAATGGCTGGTATCCGGGATGCCCAGTCCCATGCTTTGTGCAAACTAAATCAAAATAACTGCAAACAAAACTCCCATTGGGACCCGTTGAATGTTGGAGGCACTCGTTGTTTCGAGCAAGCCATGGATTGATCCTTGCGGAGGAAGGGGAGTATAAACTTTACCATTCTGTTTGGGAACCGCCTATAATCTGTTTAGCATGGAAGATATCGTCGTCTTTTAGTTGCTATGTTAACAATGAAAGTATGTCGCTCAAAATATGATTTATCTCTATTTCAAAACCGAGCTCTGACACCTCTACAAATCCCTACTTCCCTCTGCGAAGGGCCTATCTATTTACTTTTATGTTGAGTCATCACCCTTCTTATTAAAAAGCACTCGCTGGAGAGCACACTGCCGTTTGCATTCATTATTATTGGTTTATATTGGGTATGACTTGACTGGATCTCTTTTACCATGAATTACAATGTTTAGTCAGTCCTTGATCTTTAAAGGTGCTCTGCATTTATGTTTTGTAGTCTCAGAAAGGGCTAGCGAGATACCATTTTGTTATATCATGTTATGATTATTTTGAGAAAGTGTTGTCATCCGAGTTTTGCTATTATGGCTCGCTAGCTGATTATGCTATTGATATGAGTAATTGTGAGACCTACGTGTCATTGTGAGTATGGTTAGTTCATAATAATTGCTGAGACTTGAATGCTGACTTTTCATGTTTACAACAACAAGAGCAAACCGAGTTTGTAAAAATTTTTCTTTTTCTCTTTCAGTTTGTCAACTGAATATCTTGAGGACAAGCAAGGGTTTAAGCTTGGGGGAGTTGATACATCTCCGTCGTATCTACTTTTCCAAACACTTTTGCCCTTATTTTGGACTCTAACTTGTATGATTTGAATGGAACTAACCCGGACTGACACTGTTTTCAGCAGAACTGCCATGGTGTTGTTTTTTGTGCAGAAAATATAAATTCTCGGAATGTCCTGAAACTCCACGGAACACCTTAGAAAAAATAAAGAAAAATCCTCGCAAAAGATGAAGACCAGGGGGCCCACACCCTGCTCACGAGGGTGCCCCCCGGGCGCGCCCCCCTACCTCGTGGGCCCCCTGGTGGCCCTCCGACGCCAACTCCAACTCCATATATTGGCTTTTGGGGAGAAAAAAATCAGAGAGAAGAAATCATCACGTTTTACGATACGGAGCCACCACCAAGCCCTAATCTCTCTCGGGAGGGCTGATCTGGAGTCCGTTCGGGGCTCTGGAGAGGGGGATTCATCGCCGTCGTCATCATCAACCATCCTCCATCACCAATTTCATGATGCTCACCGTCGTGCGTGAGTAATTGCATCGTAGGCTTGCTAGACGGTGATGGGTTGGATGAGATTTATCATGTAATCGAGTTAGTTTTGTTAGGGTTTGATCCCTAGTATCCATTATGTTCTGAGATTGATGTTGCTATGACTTTGCTATGCTTAATGCTTGTCACTAGGGCCCGAGTGCCATGATTTCAGATCTGAACCTATTATGTTTTCATGAATATATGTGTCTTCTAGATCCTATCTTGCAAGTCTATAGTCACCTACTATGTGTTATGATCCGGCAACCCCGGAGTGACAATAATCGGGACCACTCCCGGTGATGACCATAGTTTGAGGAGTTCATGTATTCACTATGTGCTAATGCTTTATTCCGGTTCTCTATTAAAAGGAGGCCTTAATATCCCTTAGTTTCCAATAGGACCCCGCTGCCACGGGAGGGTAGGACAAAAGATGTCATGCAAGTTCTTTTCCATAAGCATGTATGACTATATACGGAATACATGCCTAGATTACATTGATGAACTAGAGCTAGTTCTGTGTCACCCTATGTTATGACTGTTACATGATGAACCACATCCGGCATAATTATCCATCGCTAATCCGGTGCCTACGAGTTTTCCATATACTGGTTCTCGCTTATTTACTTTTCCGTTGCTACTGTTACAATCACTACAAAATACCAAAAACATTACTTTTGCTGTCTTTACTTTTGTTACCGTTACCACCACTATCATATTACCTTGCTACTAAATACCTTGCTGCAGATACTAAGTTTCTAGGTGTGGTTGAATTGACAACTCAGCTGCTAATACTTGAGAATATTCTTTGGCTCCCCTTGTGTCGAATCAATAAATTTGGGTTGAATACTCTACCCTCGAAAACTGTTGCGGTCCCCTATACTTGTGGGTTATCAACTCTCCCCTCTCGTTGCTACGCATCACCATGATCTTGCGTGTGCGTAGGAATTGTTTTTGAAATTACTATGTTCCCCAACAGTGGCATCCGAGCCAGGTTTATGCGTAGATGTGATATGCATGAGTAGAACACAAGTGACTTGTGGGCGATAGAAGTCATACTTCTTACCAGCATGTCATACTTTGATTCAGCGGTTTGTTGGATGAAGCGGCCCGGACCGACATTACGCGTATGCTTACGCGAGACTGGTTCTACCGACGTGCTTCGCACACATGTGGCTGGCAGGTGTCAGTTTCTCCAACGTTAGTTGAATCAAGTATGGCTATGCCCGGTCCTTGTGAAGGTTAAAACAACACATACTTGATGAAATATCGTTGTGGTTTTGATGCGTAGGTAAGAACGGTTCTTGTTCATCCCATAGCAGCCACGTAAAACTTGCAACAACAAAGTAGAGGACGTCTAACTTGTTTTTCCAGAGCATGTTGTGATGTGATATGTGTCGGGTTTCGTAGTAATTTCAAAATTTCCTATGCACACGCAAGATCATGGTGATGTATAGCAACGAGAGGGGAGAGTGTTGTCTACATACCCTTGTAGACCGTAAGCGGAACCGTTAGCACAACGCGCTTCATGTAGTCGTACGTCTTCACGGCCCGGCCGATCAAGCACCGAAACTACGGCACCTCCGAGTTCTAGCACACGTTCAGCTCGATGACGTCCCTCGAACTCCGATCCAGCCGAGTGTCGAGGGAGAGTTCCGTCAGCACGACGGCGTGGTGACGATCTTGATGTTCTACCGTCGCAGGGCTTCGCCTAAGCACCGCTATGATATTATCGAGGTGGACTATGGTGGAGGGGGGCACCGCACACGGCTAAGAGATCCAAGGGATCAATTGTTGTGTCTTTGGTGCTAGCCCTGCCCCTCTATTTATATGTTGAGCCCCGGGGTCGAAACTTGGAGCAAAAGCCTCCTCAAAGTCGGTTTTTCCCGAAAGGCAAGAGTCCCACTCGGACTCCAGGACCAAACGCCACAATCCTTGGCGTCTGGCCCAGACGCCATGGGCCTCGGCGTCTGGCCCAGGGCCAGACGCCAGGGTCTCCGGCGTTTGGCCCCCTGGACTCCGCAAAACTCCTTTTGCACCGATCTAAAGCCTCATGGGCTTGACCCCTTGGCCTAACCATATCATCCAATATATGAATCTTTACGTCTCGACCATTTCGAGACTCCTCGTCATGTCCCCAGTCTCATCCGGGACTCCGAACTCCTTCGGTACATCAAAACATGTAAACTCATAATATAACTGTCATCGTAACCTTAAGCGTGCGGACCCTACGGGTTCGAGAACAATGTAGACATGACCGAGACACGTCTCCGGTCAATAACCAATAGCGGGACCTGGATGCCCATATTGGCTCCTACATATTCTACGAAGATCTTTATCGGTCAGACCGCATAACAACATATGTTGTTCCCTTTGTCATCGGTATGTTACTTGCCCGAGATTCGATCGTCGGTATCCAATACCTAGTTCAATCTCGTTACTGGCAAGTCTCTTTACTCGTTCCGTAATACATCATCTCACAACTAACATATTAGTTGCAGTGCTTGCAAGGCTTATGTGATGTGCATTACCGAGAGGGCCCAGAGATACCTCTCCAACAATTGGAGTGACAAATCCTAATCTCGAAATACGCCAACCCAACATCTACTTTTGGAGACACCTGTAATGCTCCTTTATAATCACCCAGTTACGTTGTGACGTTTGGTAGCACCCAAGGTGTTCCTCCGGCAAACGGGAGTTGCATAATCTCATAGTTATAGGAACATGTATAAGTCATGAAGAAAGCAATAGCAACATACTAAACAATCAGGTGCTAAGCTAATGGAATGGGTCATGTCAATCAGATCATTCAACTAATGATGTGACCTCGTTACTCAAATAACAACTCTTTTGTCTATGGTTAGGAAACATAACCATCTTTGATTAACGAGCTAGTCAAGTAGAGGCATACTAGTGACACTCTGTTTGTCTATGTATTCACACATGTATTATGTTTCCGGTTAATACAATTCTAGCATGAATTATAAACATTTATCATGATATAAGGAAATAAATAATAACTTTATCATTGCCTCTAGGGCATATTTCCTTCAGTCTCCCACTTGCACTAGAGTCAATAATCTAGTTCACATCGCCATGTGATTTAACAACAATAGTTCACATCACCATGTGATTAACACCCATAGTTCACATCGCTATGTGACCAACACCCAAAGGGTTTACTAGATTCAGTAATCTAGTTCACATCGCTATGTGATTAACACCCAAGGAGTACTAAGGTGTGATCATGTTTTGCTTGTGAGAGAATCTTAGTCAACGGGTCTGCCACATTCAGATCCTCATGTATTTTGCAAATTTCTATGTCAACAATGCTCTGCATGGAGCTACTCTAGCTAATTGCTCCCACTTTCAATATGTATCTATATCGAGACTTAGAGTCATCTAGATTAGTGTCAAACTTGCATCGGCGTAACCCTTTACGATGAACCTTTTTTCACTTCCATAATAGAGAAACATATCCTTATTCCACTAAGGACAATTTTGACCGATGTCCAGTGATCTACTCCTAGATCACTATTGTACTCCCTTGCCAAACTCAGTGCAGGGTATACAATAGATCTGGTACACAGCATGGCATACTTTATAGAACCTATGACTGAGGCATAGGAAATGACTTTCATTCTCTTTCTTTTTTTTTTGCCGTGGTCGGGCTTTGAGTCTTACTCAACTTCACACCTTGTAACACAGGCAAGAACTCTTTCTTTGACTGTTCCATTTTGAACTACTTCAAAATCTTGTCAAGGTATGTACTCATTGAAAAAACTTATTAAGCGTCTTGATCTATCTCTATAGATCTTGAGACTCAATATGTAAGCAGCTTCACCGAAGTCTTTCTTTGAAAAACTCCTTTCAAACACTCCTTTTATGCTTTACAGAATAATTCTACATTATTTCCGATCAACAATATGTCATTCACATATACTTATCAGAAATGTTGTAGAGCTCCCACTCACTTTCTTGTAAATACAGGCTTCTCCGAAAGTCTGTATAAAACCAAATGCTTTGATCACACTATCAAAACGTTTATTCCAACTCCGAGAGGCTTGCACCAGTCCATAAATGGATCGCTGGAGCTTGCACACTTTGTTAGCTCCCTTTGGATCGACAAAACCTTCCGGTTGCATCATATACAACTCTTCTTCCAGAAATCCATTCAGGAATGCAGTTTTGACATCCATCTGCCAAATTTCATAATCATAAAATGCGGCAATTGCTAACATGATTCGGACGGACTTAAGCATCGCTACGGGTGAGAAGGTCTCATCGTAGTCAATCCCTTGAACTTGCCAAAAACCTTTTGCGACAAGTCGAGCTTTGTAGACAGTAACATTACCATCAGCGTCAGTCTTCTTCTTAAAGATCCATTTATTCTCAATTGCTTGTCGATCATCGGGCAAGTTCTCATACATGGATCCCATCTCAGATTTAATGGCTTCAAGCCACTTTGCGGAATCTGGGCTCATCATCGCTTCTTCATAGTTCATAGGTTTCATCATGATCTAGTAGCATGACTTTCAGAACAGGATTACCGTACCACTCTGGCGCGGATCTTACTCTGGTTGATCTACGAGGTTCAGTAGTATCTTGTTCTGAAGTTTCATGATCATCATCATTAGCTTCCTCACTAACTGGTGTAGGTGTCACAAAAACAGTTTTCTGTGATGTACTACTTTCCAATAAGGGAGCAGGTACAGTTACCTCGTCAAGTTCTACTTTCCTCCCACTCACTTCTTTCAAGAGAAACCCCTTCTCCAGAAAGTTTCCGAATTTAGCAAAAAAAGTCTTGCCTTCGGATCTGTGGTAGAAGGTGTATCCAATAGTTTCCTCTGGATATCCTATGAAGACGCACTTCTCCGATTTGAGTTTGAGCTTATCAGGATTAAATTTTTTCATATAAGCATTGCAACCCCAAACTTTAAGAAACGACAGCTTAGGTTTCTTGCCAAACCATAGTTCATATGGTGTCGCCTCAACGGATTTAGATGGTGCCCTATTTAATGTGAATGTAGCTGTCTTTAATGCATAACCCCAAAACGATAGTGGTAGATCCGTAAGAGACATCATAGATTGCACTATATATCTAATAAAGTACGGTTATGACGTTCGGACACACCATTATGCTGTGGTGTTCCATGTGGCATGAGTTTGTGAAACTATTCCACATTGTTTTAATTGAAGACCAAACTCGTAACTCAAATATTTGTCTCCGCGATCAGATCGTAGAAACTTTATTTTCTTGTCACGATGATTTTCCACTTCACTCTGAAATTCTTTGAACTGTTCAAATGTTTCAAACTTATGTTTCATCAAGTAGATATCCCCATATCTGCTCAAATCATCTGTGAAGGTCAGAAAATAATGATACTTGCTGCAAGCTTTAATATTCACCGGACCACATACATCAGTATGTATGATCTCCAACAAATCTGTTGCTTGCTTCATTGTTCCGGAGAACGGCGTTTTAGTCATCTTGCCCAAAAGGCATGGTTCGCAAGCATCAAGTGATTCATAATCAAGTGATTCCAAAATCCCATCAGCATGGAGTTTCTTCATGCGCTTTACACCAATATGACCTAAACGGCAGTGCTACAAATAAGTTGCACTATCATTATTAACTTTGCATCTTTTGGTTTCAATATAATGATTATGTGTATCACTACGATCGAGATCCAACGAACTATTTTCATTGGGTGTGTAACCATATAAGGTTTTATTCATGTAAACAGAACAACAATTTATTCTCTTACTTAAATGAATAACCGTATTACAATAAACATGATCAAATCATATTCATGCTCAACGCAAACACCAAATAACACTTATTCAGGTTCAACACTAATCCCGAAAGTATAGCGAGTGTGCGATGATGATCATATCAATCTTGGAACCACTTCCAACACACATCGTCACTTCACCCTTAACTAGTCTCTGTTTATTCTGCAACTCCCGTTTCGAGTTACTAATCTTAGCAACTGAACTAGTATCAAATACTGAGGGGTTGCCATAAACACTAGTAAAGTACACATCAATAACATGTATATAAAATATACTTATGTTCACTTTGCCATCCTTCTTATCTGCCAATCACTTGGGGTAGTTCCGCTTCCAGTGACCAGTCCCTTTGCAGTAGAAACACTTAGTCTCAGGCTTAGGACCAGACTTGGGCTTCTTCACTTGAGCAGCAACTTGCTTGCCATTCTATTTGAAGTTCCCCTTCTTCCCTCTGCCCTTTTCTTGAAACTAGTGGTCTTGTCTACCATCAACACTTGATGTTTTTCTCGATTTCTACCTTCGTCAATTTCCGCATTACGAAGAGCTTGGGAATTGTTTCCGTTATCCCTTGCATATCATAGTTCATCACAAAGTTCTACTAACTTGGTGATGGTGACTAGAGAATTCTGTCAATCACTATCTTATCTGGAAGATTAACTCCCACTTGATTCAAGCGATTGTTGTACTCAGACAATCTGGGCACATGCTCACTAGTTGAGCGATTCTCCTCCATCTTTTAGCTATAGAACTTGTTGGAGACTACATATCTCTCAACTCGGGTATTTGCTTGAAATATTAACTTCAACTCCTGGAACATCTCATATGCTCCATGACGTTCAAAACGTCGTTGAATTCCCGATTCTAAGCCATTAAGCATGGTGCACTAAACTATTAAGTAGTCATCATATTGAGCTAGCCAAACGTTCATAACGTCTGCATCTGCTCCTGCAATAGGTCCGTCACCTAGCGGTGCATCAAGGACATAATTCTTCTGTGCAGTAATGAGGATAAACCTCAGATCACGGATCCAATCCGCATCATTGCTACTAACATTTTTCAACATGATTTTCTCTAGGAACATATCAAAATAAACACAGGGAAGCAACAACGCGAGCTATTGATCTACAACGTAATTTGCAAAATACTACCAGGACTAAGTTCATGATAAATTAAAGTTCAATTAATCATATTATTTAAGAACTCCCACTTAGATAGACATCCCTCTAATCCTCTAAGTGATTACGTGATCCAAATCAACTAAACCATGACCGATCATCACGTGAGATGGAGTAGTTTTCAATGGTGAACATCGTTATGTTGATCATATCTACTATATGATTCACACTCGACCTTTCGGTCTCCATGTTCCGAGGCCATATCTGTATATGCTAGGCTCGTCAAGTTTAACCTGAGTATTCTGCGTGTGCAAAACTGGCTTGCACCCGTTGTAGATGGACGTAGAGCTTATCACACCCGATCATCACATGGTGTCTGGGCACGACGAACTTTGGCAACGGTGCATACTCAGGGAGAACACTTCTTGATAATTTAGTGAGAGATCATCTTATAATGCTACCGTCAATCAAAGCAAGATAAGATGCATAAAAAGATAAACATCACATGCAATCAATATAAGTGATATGATATGGCCATCATCATCTTGTGCTTGTGATCTCCATCTCCAAAGCACCGTCATGATCACCATCGTCACCGGCGCGACACCTCGATCTCCATCGTAGCATCGTTGTCGTCTCGCCAATCTTATGCTTCCACGACTATCACTACTGTTTAGTAATAAAGTAAAGCATTACATCGCGATTGCATTGCATACAATAAAGCGACAACCATATGGCTCCTGCCAGTTGCCGATAACTCGGTTACAAAACATGATCATCTCATACAATAAAATTCAGCATCATGCTTTGACCATATCACATCACAACATGCCCTGCAAAAACAAGTTAGACGTCCTCTACTTTGTTGTTGCATGTTTTACGTGGCTGCTACGGGCTTAAGTAAGAACCAATCTCACCTACGCATCAAAACCACAACGATAGTTTGTCAAATAGACTCCGTTTTAACCTTCTCAAGGACCGGGCGTAGCCATACTCGGTTCAACTAAAGTTGGAGAGACAGTCGCCCGCAAGCCATCTATGTGCAAAGCACGTCGAGGGAACCGGTCTCGCGTAAGTGTACGCGTAAGGTTGGTCCAGGTCGTCTCGTCCAACAATACCGCCGAACCAAAGTATGACATGCTGGTAGGCAGTATGACTTGTATCGTCCACAACTTACTTGTGTTCTACTCGTGCATATAACATCAACATAAATAACCTAGGCTCGGATGCCACTGTAGGGTTTCGTAGTAATTTCAAAATTTCCTATGCACACGCAAGATCATGGTGATGTATAGCAACGAGAGGGGAGAGTGTTGTCTACATACCCTTGTAGACCGTAAGCGGAAGCGTTAGCACAACGCGGTTGATGTAGTCGTACGTCTTCACGGCCCGACCGATCAAGCACCGAAACTACGGCACCTCCGAGTTCTAGCACACGTTCAGCTCGATGACGTCCCTCGAACTCCGATCCAGCCGAGTGTCGAGGGAGAGTTCCGTCAGCACGACGGCGTGGTGACGATCTTGATGTTCTACCGTCGCAGGGCTTCGCCTAAGCACCGCTATGATATTATCGAGGTGGACTATGGTGGAGGGGGGCACCGCACACGGCTAAGAGATCCAAGGGATCAATTGTTGTGTCTTTGGTGCTAGCCCTGCCCCTCTATTTATATGTTGAGCCCCGGGGTTGAAACTTGGAGCAAAAGCCTCCTCAAAGTCGGTTTTTCCCGAAAGGCAAGAGTCCCACTCGGACTCCAGGACCAAACGCCACAATCCTTGGCGTCTGGCCCAGACGCCATGGGCCTCGGCGTCTGGCCCAGGGCCAGACGCCAGGGTCTCTGGCGTTTGGCCCCCTGGCCTCCGCAAAACTCCTTTTGCACCGATCTAAAGCCTCATGGGCTTGACCCCTTGGCCTAACCATATCATCCAATATATGAATCTTTACGTCTCGACCATTTCGAGACTCCTCGTCATGTCCCCAATCTCATCCGGGACTCCGAACTCCTTCGGTACATCAAAACATGTAAACTCATAATATAACTGTCATCGTAACCTTAAGCGTGCGGACCCTACGGGTTCGAGAACAATGTAGACATGACCGAGACACGTCTCCGGTCAATAACCAATAGCGGGACCTGGATGCCCATATTGGCTCCTACATATTCTACGAAGTTCTTTTATCGGTCAGACCGCATAACAACATACGTTGTTCCCTTTGTCATCGGTATGTTACTTGCCCGAGATTCGATCGTCGGTATCCAATACCTAGTTCAATCTCGTTACTGGCAAGTCTCTTTACTCGTTCCGTAATACATCATCTCACAACTAACATATTAGTTGCAGTGCTTGCAAGGCTTATGTGATGTGCATTACCGAGAGGGCCCAGAGATACCTCTCCGACAATCGGAGTGACAAATCCTAATCTCGAAATACGCCAACCCAACATCTACTTTTGGAGACACCTGTAATGCTCCTTTATAATCACCCAGTTACGTTGTGACGTTTGGTAGCACCCAAGGTGTTCCTCCGGCAAACGGGAGTTGCATAATCTCATAGTTATAGGAACATGTATAAGTCATGAAGAAAGCAATAGCAACATACTAAACGATCAGGTGCTAAGCTAATGGAATGGGTCATGTCAATCAGATCATTCAACTAATGATGTGACCTCGTTACTCAAATAACAACTCTTTTGTCTATGGTTAGGAAACATAACCATCTTTGATTAACGAGCTAGTCAAGTAGAGGCATACTAGTGACACTCTGTTTGTCTATGTATTCACACATGTATTATGTTTCCGGTTAATACAATTCTAGCATGAATAATAAACATTTATCATGATATAAGGAAATAAATAATAACTTTATTATTGCCTCTAGGGCATATTTCCTTCAATATGGTCAAGACATGATGCTAAATTTTATTGTATGAGATGATCATGTTTTGTAACCGAGTTATCGGCAACTGGCAGGAGCCATATGGTTGTCGCTTTATTGTATGAAATGCAATCGCCATGTAATTGCTTTACTTTATCACTAAGCGGTAGCAATAGTTATAGAAGCAATAGTTGGCGAGACGACAACGATGCTACAATGGAGGTCAAGGTGTCGCACCGGTGACGATGGTGATCATGACGTGCTTTGGAGATGGAGATCAAAGGCACAAGATGATGATGGCCATATCATATCACTTATATTGATTGCATGTGATGTTTATCTTTTATGCATCTTATTTTGCTTAGATCGACAGTAGCATTATAAGATGATCTCTCACTAAATTTCAAGGTATAAGTGTTCTACCTGAGTATGCACCGTTGCTACAGTTCTTCGTGCTGAGACACCACGTGATGATCGGGTGTGATAAGCTCTACGTTCACATACAACGGGTGCAAGCCAGTTTTGCACACGCAGAATACTCGGGTTAAACTTGACGAGCCTAACATATGTAGATATGGCCTCGGAGCACTTGAGACCGAAAGGTCGAGCGTGAATCATAGAGTAGATATGATCAACATATTGATGTTCACCATTGAAAACTACTCCATCTCATGTGATGATCGGACATGGTTTAGTTGATTTGGATCAAGTGATCACTTAGATGATTAGAGGGATGTCTATCTAAGTGGGAGTTCTTAAGTAACATGATTAATTGAACTTTAATTTATCATGAACTTAGTACTTGATAGTATTTTGCATGTCTATGTTGTTGTAGATAGATGGCCCATGCTGTTGTTCCGTTGAATTTTAATGCATTCATTGAGAAAGCAAAGTTGAAAGATGATGGTAGCAATTACACGGACTGGGTCCGTAACTTGAGGATTATCCTCATTGTTGCACAAAAGAATTATGTCCTGGAAGCACCGCTGGGTGCCAGGCCTGCTGCAGATGCAACTGACGACATTAAGAACGCCTGGCAGAGCAAAGCTGATGACTACTCGATAGTTCAGTGTGCCATGCTTTATGGCTTAGAACCGAGACTTCAACGACGTTTTGAACGTCATGGAGCATATGAGATGTTCCAGGAGTTGAAGTTAATATTTCAAGCAAATTCCTGGATTGAGAGATATGAAGTCTCCAATAAGTTCTACAGCTGCAAGATGGAGGAGAATAGTTCTGTTAGTGGACATATACTCAAAATGTTTGGGTATAATAATCACTTGATTCAACTGGGAGTTAATGTTCCTCATGATAGTGTCATTGACAGAATTCTTCAATCACTGCCACCAATCTACAAGAGCTTCGTGATGAACTATAACATGCAAGGGGTGGATAAGACAATTCCCGAGCTCTTTGCGATGCTAAAGGCTGCAGAGGTAGAAATCAAGAAGGAGCATCAAGTGTTGATGGTCAACAAGACCACCAGTTTCAAGAAAAAGGGTAAAGGGAAGAAGGGGAACTTCAAGAAGAATGGCAAGCAAGTTGCTGCTCAAGTGAAGAAGCCCAAGTCTGGACCTAAGCCTGAGACTGAGTGCTTCTACTACAAACAGACTGGTCACTGGAAGCGGAACTGCCCCAAGTATTTGGTGGATAAGAAGGATGGCAAGGTGAACAAAGGTATATGTGATATACATGTTATTGGTGTGTACCTTACTAATGCTCACAGTAGCACCTGGGTATTTGATACTGGTTCTGTTGCTAATATTTGCAACTCGAAACAGGGGCTACGGATTAAGCGAAGATTGGCTAAGGACGAGGTGACGATGCGCGTGGGAAATGGTTCCAGAGTCAATGTGATAGCCGTCGGCATGCTGCCTCCCCATCTACCTTTGGGATTAATTTTAGACTTGAATAATTGTTATTTGGTGCCAGCGTTGAGCATGAACATTATATCTCGATCTTGTTTAATGCGAGACGGTTATTCATTTAAATCAGAGAATAATGGTTGTTCTATTTATATGAGTAATATCTTTTATGGTCATGCACCCTTGAAGAGTGGTCTATTTATATTGAATCTCGGTAGTAGTGATACACATATTCATAATATTGAAGCCAAAAGATGCAGAGTTGATAATTATAGTGCAACTTATTTGTGGCACTGTCTTTTAGGTCATATTGGTGTAAAGCGCATGAAGAAACTCCATTCTGATGGACTTTTGGATCACTTGGTACTTGCGAACAATGACTCATGGGCAAGATGACTAAAACTCCGTTCTCCGGAACAATGGAGCGAGCAACAGATTTGTTGGAAATCATACATACTGATGTATGTGGTACGATGAATATTGAGGCTCGCGGCGGGTATCATTATTTTCTCACCTTCATAGATGATTTGAGAAGATATGGGTATATCTACTTGATGAAGCATAAGTCTGAAACATTTAAAAAGTTCAAAGAATTTCAGAGTGAAGTGGAAAATCATCGTAACAAGAAAATAAAGTTTCTACGATCCAATCATGGAGGAAAATATTTGAGTTACGAGTTTGGTCTTCATTTGAAACAATGCGAAATAGTTTCCCAACTCACGCCACCCAGAACACCACAGCGTAATTATTGGTGTGTCCGAATGTCGTAATCGTACTTTACTAGATATAGTGCGATCTATGATATCTCTTACTGATTTACCGCTATCGTTTTGGGGTTATGCTTTAGAGACGGATGCATTAACGTTAAATAGGGAACCATCTAAATCCGTTGAGACGACGCCTTATGAACTGTGGTTTGGCAAGAAACCAAAGTTGTCGTTTCTTAAAGTTTGGTGCTGCGATTATGTGAAAAGCTTCAACCTGATAAGCTCGAACCCAAATCGGAGAAATGTGTCTTCATAGGATACCCAAAGGAGACTGTCGGGTGCACCTTCTATCACAGATCCGAAGGCAAGACACTCATTGCTAAGAATGGATCCTTTCTAGAGAAGGAGTTTCTCTCGAAAGAAGGGAGTGGGAGGAAAGTAGAATTTGATGAGGTAACTGTACCTGCTCCCTTATTGGAGAGTAGTTCATCACAGAAATCTGTTCCTGTGACTTCTACACCAATTAGTGAGGAAGTTAATGATGATGATCATGTTACATCAGATCAAGTTACTACTGAACCTCGTAGGTCAACCATAGTAAGATCTGCACCAGAGTGGTATGATAATCCTGTTCTGGAGGTCATGTTACTAGACCATGACGAACCTACGAACTATGAGGAAGCGATGATGAGCCCAGATTCTACAAAATGGCTTGAGGCCATGAAATCTGAGATGGGATCAATGTATGATAACAAAGTGTGGACTTTGGTTGACTTGCCCGATGATCGGCAAGCCATCGAGAATAAATGGATCTTCAAGAAGAAGACTAACACTGACGGTAATGTTACTGTCTACAAAGCTCGGACTTGTTGCGAAAGGTTTTTGACAAGTTCAAGGAGTTGACTATGATGAGACTTTCTCACCCGTAGCGATGCTTAAGTCTGTCCGAATCATGTTAGCAATTGCCGCATTTGATGATTATGAAATTTGGCAAATGGATGTAAAGACTACATTCCTAAATGGATTTCTGGAAGAAGAGTTGTATATGATGCAACCTGAAGGTTTTATTGATCCAAAGGATGCTAACAAAGTGTGCAAGCTCTAGCGATCCATCTATGGACTGGTGCAATCATCTCGGAGTTGGAATAAACGTTTTGATAGTGTGATCAAAGCATATGGTTTTATATAGACTTTTGGAAAAGCCTGTATTTACAAAGAAAGTGAGTAGGAGCTCTATAGCATTTCTAATATTATATGTGGATGACATATTGTTGATTGGAAATGATATAGAATTTTTGGATAGCATAAAAGGATACTTGAATAAGAGTTTTTCAATGAAAGACCTCGGTGAAGCTGCTTATATATTGGCATCAAGATCTATAGAGATAGATCAAGACACCTAATTGGACTTTCACAAAGCACATACCTTGATAAAGTTTTGAAGAAGTTCAAAATGGATCAAGCAAAGAAAGGGTTCTTGCCTATGTTACAAGGTGTGAAGTTGAGTCATACTCAATGCCCGACCACTGCAGAAGATAGAGAGAAAATGAAAGATGTTCCCTATGCTTCAGCCATAGGCTCTATCATGTATGCAATGCTGTGTACCAGACCTGATGTGTGCCTTGCTATTAGTTTAGCAGGGAGGTACCAAAGTAATTCAGGAGTGTATCACTGGACATCGGTCAAGAACATCCTGAAATACCTGAAAAGGACTAAGGATATGTTTCTCTTTTATGGAGGTGACAAAGAGTTCGTCGTAAATGGTTACGTCGATACAAGCTTTGACACTGATCCGGATGACTCTAAGTCACAAACCGGATATGTGTTTATATTGAACGGTGGAGCTGTCAGTTGGTGCAATTCTAAGCAAAGCGTCGTGACGGGATCTACATGTGAAGCAGAGTACATAGCTGCTTCGGAAGCAGCAAATGAAGGAGTTCATATCCGATCTACGTGTCATACCTAGTGCATCGGGTCCAATGAAAACCTTTTGCGACAATACTGGAGCTATTGCCTTGGCGAAAAAATCCTGATTTCACAGGAGAACCAAGCACATCAAGAGACGCTTCAATTCCATCCGCGATCTAGTCAAGGAGGGAGACATAGAAGTTTGCGAAATACATACAGATCTGAATGTTGCAGACCCGTTGACTAAGCCTCTTCCACGAGCAAAACATGATTAGCACCAATACTCCATGTGTGTTAGAATCATTACTGTGTAATCTAGATTATTGACTCTAGTGCAAGTGGGAGACTGAAGAAAATATGCCCTAGAGGCAATAATAAAGTTGTTATTTATATTTCCTTATATCATGATAAATGTTTATTATTCATGCTGGAATTGTATTAACCGGAAACTTAGTACATGTGTGAATACATAGACAAACAGAGTGTCACTACTATGCCTCTACTTGACTAGCTCGTTGAATCAAAGATGGTTAAGTTTCCTAGCCATAGACATGAGTTGTCATTTGATTAACGGGATCATATCATTAGAGAATGATGTGATTGAATTGACCCATTCCGTTAGCTTAGCATTCGATCGTTTAGTATATTGCTATTGCTTTCTTCATGACTTATACATGTTCCTATGACTATGGGATTATGCAACTCCCAAATACCAGAGGAACACTTTGTGTGCTACCAAATGTCACAACGTAACTGGGTGATTATAAAGGTGCTCTACAGGTGTCTCCGATGGTACTTGTTGAGTTGGCATAGATCGAGATTAGGATTTGTCACTCCGATTGTCGGAGAGGTATCTCTGGGCCCTCTCAGTAATACACATCACTATAAAGCCTTGCAAGCAATGCAACTAATGAGTTAGTTGAGGGATGATGTATTACGGAATGAGTAAAGAGACTTGTCGGTAACGAGATTGAACTAGGTATTGAGATACCGACGATCGAATCTCGGGCAAGTAACATACCGATGACAAAGGGAACAACGTATGTTATTATGCGGTTTGACCGATAAAGATCTTCGTAGAATATGTAGGAGCCAATAAGAGCATCCAGGTTCCGCTATTGGTTATTGACCGGAAACGAGTCTCGGTCATGTCAACATAGTTCTCGAACCCGTAGGGTCCGCACGCTTAACGTTCGATGACGATCGGTATTATGAGTTTATGTGATTTGATGTACCGAAGGTAGTTCGGAGTCCCGGATGTGATCACAGACATGACGAGGAGTCTCAAAATGGTCGAGACATAAAGATTGATATATTGGATGACCATATTCGGACATCGAAAGTGTTTCGGGTGGTTTCGGAGAAAATCGGAGTGCCGGAGGGGTTACCACAACCCCCCAGGGAAGTATTGGGCCTTAGTGGGCCTGAAGGGAGAGAGAGGGCAGCAGCCCAGGAGGTGGCGCCCCCCCCCCTCCCATGAGGAGTCCGAATTGGACTAGGGGAGGGGGGCGCGGCCCCTCTTTCCCTCTCCCTCTCCCTCTCTTTCCTTCCCGCTTCCCTCTTCCTAGTTGGACTAGAAAAGGAGAGTCCTACTCCCACTAGGAGGAGGACTCCCCCCTCCTTGGCGCGCCCCAAGGGCCGGCCTGCCCCCCCCCCCCTTGCTCCTTTATATAGGGGGGCAGGGGGCACCCTAGAACACACAAGTTGATTGTTCCAAGCCGTGTGCGGTGCCCCCCTCCACCATAGTCCACCTCGATCATATCGTAGCGGTGCTTAGGCGAAGCCCTGCAACATCATCACCGTTATCACACCGTCGTGCTGACGGAACTCTCCCGTGAAGCTCTGCTGGATCGGAGTTCGTGGGACGTCATCGAGCTGAACGTGTGCTGAACTCGTAGGTGCCGTGCGTTCGGTACTTGGATCGGTCGGATCGTGAAGACGTACGACTACATCGACCGCATTCTCATAACGCTTCCGCTTATGGTCTACGAGGGTACGTGGACGACACTCTCCCCTCTCCTTGCTATGTATCACCATGATCTTGCGTGTGCGTAGGAAATTTTTGGAAATTACTATGTTCCCCAACAGCATGTAGAGCCTGCAGGTAGGTGCCCAGGTGTGCTATAGTACAAAATATTTTGCAGTTCAAGCTTGCACTGATATGTTGCATTGAATTACATGTTGGCTCAGCTATGCACGTGTACGGTTTTAGATGGCAAAGTACAAGCACCTATAAAATCTAGAGACACTATGGCTGTAGATATTTCTGAGTTACACCTGTCCAGCTCCAATAGAGGAGCAGGACCATGCTATAGTAACCATCACCACATACGAGGACGCGACTCTCCTGACGTGCCGTGGTGTTCACTGACATGTGGCCCCAGGCCCACACGCCAATGGCTCAACGTCAGGGTGTCGTACGTTAGAGGATCCGATTTATAAATTTGAGATTTATCATGTGGCGATTGTCACGGCTAAGACCCATTTGGGGTGTGACATATCCGCACATAATTACCCTAGTCGACAATATGTTGGCTCGGTTCATAGGATATCGTCGAAGTTGTCTTGCGAAGTAGTGGCCCAGTTTATGTTTGGTAGATGTCTCATGGTAAAATGGGGTAGGAGTGGATGACAGAGGTGATCCAGGTCATGCATATCTGAATTGGATGAGCGGGAGTGCCTAATCGCCATGGAGAGGCATAGCTCGCTACGTCTTACTGTTTCTTAATTGTGTATCAGCAAACTCGATCAATCTATCATATTTTGTGTTTTTCTTTACGGTTTCCATTGATTTTTTTATTGTGTTTTTCTTATTGTGAGACGTAGCTCCACCTCGGCATTGGCGTTAGCAGATGCGTCACCTTAGTGGGCCGACCTAGTGAAGTGGTTTTCGTGAAGGTTCTGAGGATTTGTTCATGGAACCTTTCATTGGTTTTAGGAAGGTTCCATGTGATTTTTCTTTCTTTTTGTGTTTTTCTTTACGGTTTTCATTGTTTTTTCTTTTTCTTTTGATTTTTGACTTGTTCTTTTTTCTAATACATGCTGATTTTTAATACATATTTTAAATTCTTCGTACAAATGTTGCACATTTGTTTGATATATGACGAACTTTTAAAAATTGTTTAAACATATTTTAAAAAAGTCTCTAACATATTATCAAAACGTGTGAACATTTTCTTCATGCAAATATTTTTCTTATAATTATGCGGACATTTTTTTACATTGTATAAAATTTTATAAAAATGTCACGAACATATTTTAAAAATGTGTGAATATTTTTTTAATGTCACAAACTTTTTTATTGCTAAAAGAACTTCCTCCATCCCAAAATATAAGATCATTTTTTACACTAATCTTGCATTTTAGGACGGATGGAGTATCTTTTAAATTACTCAAACATTTTTCTACATTGTATAAATATCCTTTAAAATGTCAAGAATATTTTTTTGAAGCACGTGAACATTTTTTACATTGTATATTTTTTGAATGACACAAACATATTTTTGAGAAGTGTGAACATTTTTTGAATGTGTGCCATTTTCCCTTCTTGTAGATTGTATTGATGTGTTGAACCTTATTCCAAAGCTGGAGCCCACACTGGATGACACCACATCTGCAAAGATTGCGGTTTCTACAACTTCCACTGATGTAGAAATGTGCCTCATGCCTGAATCAATAGGTACAACAAGTTGTCTTAACCACGTTTTGGCAGTTTGGTACATTACAAAGTAATACCAGCCAGGTTGTTGTGATTCGAACAGCTTCACAAAGCAGGCAGGGTAATATGAGTAAATTCTTCGAAAACAGCTTCATCCTTAGCACCAAACTGATCAATCAATTATACCAGCCAGTGGCATCAGCAGTATGTATCGCTGCCAACATTAGAAAGAAATTCTTTCAAAGAATGCACAAGTATACCAGCCAACAATTCAAACAATACCACAAGTTTTTCTCCCTATCGAAGAAGAGCACACAAGTGTATATGCTATGCCTACCCCAACTTCATCACTGCATGTAGATATCTGGAGGATGATATGCCTACCACTAATCTCATTCATATGCAGCAGCCCTAGTCAACTTTAATCCAGTGGAATCTATTCACTTCAACTCTGATCAGCAGGATCGTCTCTCTGGGAAGCCTGATGACTTGAACTCTGATCAGCAGGATGTTTTCTCTGGGAAGTCTGTTGATTTGAACCCTGATCAGCAGCATGTTCTATCTGGGAAGCCTGATGACTTGAACTCTCAGCAGAAGGAGCACGTGGGTAGATGATTTCGTAGTGATTTGCCGAGTACAGCAGGGTCACTCTCGGACGGGGAACTCCAGGACCAGTGTAGATATCTGGATCATATCCTCCTCGGACTCGCTCCACTCTGAGGGGTACCTCAAGCGCTGTTGCCAAGGCCAACATCATAACATGATCCGTGAACCGACGAGCTGGAGTGACGCGCCAAAAGCACCACTGTACATACAACAACAATAACAGGTTAGGTAAATTGAGTGTCATGTATCCAACAATGGATGCATCGGAAATCAGCACAACGGTAATGTAAGGGAGAATATGCATCACAGACATCTTCCAGATTGTAATTTCCTCTGAGCCCTGGTATAAGCGGTTCATACACCTCCCTGTGCGAGCACATCTGGATAGCTACTACTAATCTGAGGAAAATGAAAACTAACCAAGAAAATGTGTCAGAAACATGAATTGTGACGGACAAAAGGAAATATGACTTCAAGGGTGTTTCTCTCACTGTCTAGTGTCGTATCATCCTTGCTGAAGAACTTGAGAAGTTTCTCTTTACGGCGGCTAAAAATGGCACATATTATGGCAGTGAGATGGAATGCATTCGGCCACAATACTATGATGGAATTGCAGAAAACCAAGCAAGTCAAAAACCTGCTAGTTGATTCTCTGCCATGTTTCCGTCTCATTATTTTCTTGATCAGATTCTTAAATGCCTGAAAGAACCAGCGACTCAATAATTCGCAGTTGATAATCATATATCATAGGTTAAAATGATACATACAGAATACTGATCAATGGCAAGATATAAAAGAACACACCTAAGATAACTCGCCTGAGAAGCTTTAGTCGTTAAGCATATACTATAGCTAGTAACAGAACAGTGAGGTGGCTATACAATAATAACCAGTAGGTGAGCATTGTTGCAGTGCTCAAACAAGCATAAAATTATGTTACTTCCTTATTGTATTGACGTTCCTTTGCAAGTAAATTTTCTTAAGGCCATTGCTACAATCGGGTCGTTAACTTTACAATAAACTTCAAATTTGTGTTTCTGCCAACAGTGCATAAAACTGTGGTGACCACTACTGTTAAGCAATTGTGAATCTCCTGCAAATGACAAACAAAGTGTTGTACTGTAACCTGAATGGAATCATCATCCCTTGCAAGCATGTTTATCCAAGAAAGAACATTACCCTCAAAAAAAGAGAAGGAAAGAACAAGTATGGAGAAGGCGAGAACTTACTTTGCTGCTCCTGCGAAAGTCAGAGTTCCATCGAAGATTTGCATGTTGCATGGACATTCTTTCAACAACACGAAGGAGACGATGTTCCTCATGTGTGTCCTGCCTATCAATAACTTGCTCCTGTTGTACATTCACGAAAACAGAGAAAGTTAATAAATAACTAAACCTACATCCTATGATGATGAAAAGAGGGGAGGACGATTACAAGGTACGAAAATATGAAGCTCCTGTAGAAACACTCCCCATCTCCAATCACTGATCTATATTCTGAATAGGCATCAAGATGGTTTGCCTCGTCAGAAGCAAGCCTATGATGCCTTCTGACTTCAGTGATGGGATGTGTCTGCAACGAACGCAAAAATATGAGAATTCAAATTACGCTGAGTTGAACATGGAAACAACATATCTAAAAATGTGATGGAAATTTTGTTTTCATTCAAATCTTCAGGTTTCCATGTTCTCTGGAAATGTTTGAAACCGCTAGTATATAATCCCATCATTGATACTGATTGGTTGTTGTTCAGTAAGAAAACAAGAAGATGTCTATTAACACATGATAAACACAAGAACAGTTTATAAAGAGAACAATTCAGGTCCCATCAGATTATCACAACCAAGACTTAATACACAATTTAGTACTAACTCTGTAAACTAATATAAGAGCTTTTAGATCACTAAGGTAGTGATCTAAACGCTCTTATATTAATTTACGGAGGGAGTATTTATAAAGAGAACATAATCCTTCTGAACCACTAATCACAGTATCTTCTGATATAGGGCTTTGATCCTGATTTTTCTTGCACTTCCATTTTGAAAATTACATCAGGCAAAATGGAGACAAACCTGGTGGTTCACATGTTCCGAACATATTTCCCTTCCTTCTCTACGAAAAATCTATTTGACAGGAAATGAAGAAAACGAAGTTAAAGACCATACATCCTGCCAGTCTTACAATTGTACAGAATCAACAAGATCGAGTATTTAAAAACAAAGAAATAAGGGAATGAAAAATAATGGAATTAACAAACAAGCAGTCAATTTTTTTTTCCTTTTCCCTGTCAAAAGGAAAAATAATACTGTATAGCAAGACCACAAAACATGTGCATCCAAAGCTTCTTTATTTTTGGCAACTATTTACATGAATTATATTCTGGGGCTTCTGAACCAGTTCCAGGTACCAATCGACATAATGGCGGAACTTCTCGAGCAAATCCTAAAGTGGTCGCCGATTTTGCATGTGAATGGCAAACGATTTACAGGAATTATGTCCAATTATGCAGTCTTGAACTAATGTCTAGATCAAAGTTCCTGATAACAGCATCTGTTTGCAAAGGAAGCTCATACATTTGACTTCAGGCCCTGTTGCCAAAATATTGCAGTAGGACATGACCTCATGATTTCCCCACATTTTACAGACAACAGTTTCGACAAGATAGCCATTTGCTTCAAAATACAATGCCAGATTGTGGAAAGATCCACGAGCGCCAAGGGCATTTGTACTTCTGCCAACATTTGTCCAAGATTCCTCCTCTACACTAGGATGCCACATGACGCTCTAACCAAGATTTCATGCCTTGATTACACTAACAGGTCCAAGAATTTAACATGAACAAACAGAAACCAAAGAAAACCAAAAAATCCCAGTTCCATTTTCTATGCACAGAAAATCCCAGTTCATACCACCCGAGAATCACAAGTGAGAAGAGCGGACAAGATTCAGGCCATACCTTGTTCTTGATCTGAGTCCAGTTTATACCTAGTTTGCCTTGCTTGGGTTTCACCTTTACCACAACCTTTACTTGTGATAGTTTCTCCTGCTCCACAGAATTAGCATCAAGATCACATATTCCGGATTAGCAAGGGCGAAAGGGCTAACAAGATTGAAATATTTGAGTTATTCCTATGAATCGAGTTTTGAGGCTTCGGAGCCAGTTTCAGCCTTTTAGGCAACAGATGACAAAAGACAAAAGCATAGAGCAATGTAATCCCGAGCAAGCATTCGGATTAACTTCCCCTATAACATTAACACCATTCATCTACACTGGAAACTGATACATTTTGGCATCAAGATTTCTTGCCCAAATATGACAGCAACCACTGCCAAGACATGATCCTCATATCTCCCCACATTTTTCACTTGCAGCAAAAGTGCAAAACATGCTATCATACCAAACCAAATAGAAGAATCAATTAGCACAAGCCTGGACGCCTAAATCTTGAACAGTTGCGAATAATCACAACAAGATCCGTGCCTACCTCTAAATTTCATAACGCACCGCAAGAAGAACTCAAGTAATAATCAGGAAATGCTTAATCGCCAAACTGCCCCAACATTTTAACAGACTACAGCAAGAAATTCCGAGCAAGCAAGAAGACCAGATTGATGCCATACCTGTTCCTTCCTATACATCGCCTCTTCCGCGCGCAACGAGTCGTACTGCCCAAGAGGAAACCAAGAAACGCTCAAGAACGCACTACAGAGACAGAGACTCCAAGAACTCCAAGAAACAACAAGAGCACGTCGCAGAGGCCGTCACCTGCTGTTCCCGTCGCCTGTTGTCCTCGTCGACGGCCGCCTGCACTCTCGCCAGCCGCTCGAGCAACGACTGCGCAACCAGCTTGGGGTCGACCGACGGCGCCGCCTCGTCGGGCTCTTCCCGTAGCCCGATCGCCCCGTCGACGGCCGCTTGCTCTCGCACCAGCCGATCGATCATCCCGTGGTCGAACGACGGATGCGCCGCCGCGTTGGGCTCCTCCCTCGTGTCCGCCACCAAGGGGTCGCTCCACGTAGCCCGCGCCCTGCCGCCGCGGGCTCTGAGTTCGGCGGCGGCGCTCGACTCCGTGACCCCGTCTCCGAAGGCCCCGGCTCTGAATGCCGCGGCGTAGTCGGGGGAGGAGGAGGAGGAGCTGCTGCTGCCCGCGGGGCTAGGAGGAGGAGGAGGAATGACCCAGGGCGGCAGCGGGGGCACCGGATCCTTGCCCTTCCGGGGGTCGAACACCGTGGCGGGGCTCGGAGGAGGAGGAATGACCCAGGGCGGCAGCAGGGGCACCGGATTCTTGCCCTTCCGGGGGTCGAACACCGTCGCGGGGGTCGACCCATCGGCGCCGCCTCCGGCCTGCTCGAGGTGGAGGGGCGTCGTGCGGGGAGGTGGCGGCGCAGCGGCGGTTGGGGAGGAGGCGTTGGAGTTGGAGCCCCCATCGGAGGCCGGTTCTTCGACGCGGTCCTCCTCGACCGGTTCTGCTGCTCCTGTGCCCGAACCGGGTGGCTCCATCGCGGCGGGAGGAGTCGCGTGGCAATTCCGCTAACTCGCGGGGGGCGTGGAGAAGAAACTTGTGGAGGGTGCCGGATGGAAAATGGGAGAAGCTTTGACGGCTATTTATTTGGAAAACCTGATGGCGGTTTGGTCCCTTGGGAGTTTTATTTTCTTCAAACAACTCCACGTTGAACCACAAAAAAAAAAATCCCGTTGAGCCATATTAGTGCAGGGTAGGCACACAGGTCCATTTGCAGATACAACCCACATGAAACATATATTTGTTTACAAGAAAGGCATTCGGGGACACATGACCAATCCACCGCCAATGGGCGGGATGCGTGTTACATAGGTTGCATCCGTGCACAACGCCAGCACCGGGTAGCCATCAGGCGATGCCTCCGCTCAAAATATTCAATCTGTCACTAGTAAGTCGGGCTCTCGTTGCCACCGCGAAGAGCTGAGATTAAACAAACAGTATCAGAAAAGGGCAAGAACCAAGAAAAACGAGAAATGAGATTATAAAGTCTTGGTTTGCCAAAAGCAGCAACGAAGTCGCCAATGATGCACATAGTGAATAAAGCATAGTCTTGGCAAACTCGGACCAGATGTGAACAATTCTTGGATGACAACAAATGATGAGACAACGAGTAAATGGCACCATGATACCATCCTTCCACCTAAGCCAAGTACCCTAGAGAGGGCCTCCAAAATCGGAAGCAGAAGAGGATAACATAAGAAGAACAAAGGATCCACGTTGATCCACAAAAATATGCTCCATGTTGAACCACATTAGTACAGGGTAGGCACACAGGTCCATTTGCAAATACAGCCCACATGAAATATATTTTTTATGAGAAAGGCATTCGGGGACACGTGACCAATCTGCCATCAAAGGGCGGGATAAATGTAATTAAGACGCGATACATGACAGCGGCTGAGAGCGCGCCAAGTGACACGCTCTCAACCCACCCCAAGTGACTCTTGGGGGCTCTCGAACGAGCGCTCCTCAATTGAGTTGCTCTTTCAATTTGACGCAAAACGCGTCCAATAGGAGCTCCCGCATGAGAAGTTGTTTCTAATAATTGCGAGAAGGTGTTTCTATGTATAGGTTTGGGATGTATCTGGTGCACGGGGGCAATTGGTGCTGCCGATGCACCCTCCCCGTTGCAGATTAAAAAATGTTCGAAAAAAATTAGTGCATTGACACAACATCAATGTATGTTGTTAAAAAAATTAAAATCAAAATTCAAAACATTGTTTGAGATACCAAAATGACAAATTTGACACTGAATAGTACATAACACAAGTTTTTTCGCTTACACCCCACATCATTTTATTAAAGCTCACCCATAAAGATACAAAAGGTTCCTCAAGGAGAGGAAGAAAAACAGAAAAGAAAGGGCTATACAAGACAGGCTACACTAAGCTAAAAAGGAAAAGGACTAGGGACTAACACTAAGAAAAAGGAAAATACATCTGTGGAACACCTCAAGGAGGTAAGAAGTCATACATAACACAAGTTGGGCTTAAGTTTTGGCCCATTCATACATTCATGTCAAATTTGTTATTTTTGTATCTTGACCAATGTTTTGAATTTTGCTTTGAATTTTTGTGACAAATTGTTGTGTCGATCCACTAATTTTTTTTCCCGAATTTCTGCAAAGATGTTTGAATGCGCAACGGGGTTTGGTGCACTGGTGCACAGGTTTTTACCAAGTGTTCAGGGGCCCCAGTATGAAGGCACGGGCCCATTACCTTGCTTATTTAGCGTGTATGATCGTGTATATACAGCCTGTAACCGTCATGATTCCCAAAGCAACTAGTTAAAGAGCGCTCCTTCGGGAGCCTCGCAACGATTAGCGTCATTTGGTGCGTTCTCAGCCATTCGCCACGGGTCGCGTTCTGGACGCTTCCTTTGGATTTTGTTTTCTTTTTATTTTTCCGCACGCGTTTTCGGCTTTTTAAACGGTTTTTTTTCGGGGTTTTTCGACGTTTTGGGTTTTCCCCCGGTCTTCCTTAGCTTTTCGATAAAAAAAATTGGAAAAAAATATTTTGCGTGAAAAAACGTGTTTTCTTTTTTCTTTCTTTCACGAGAGTCACGGTTTTTCTTCCGTGAGAGGCACGGTTGTGCTTTAGCGAAAGTCACGCCCGTGCCTCTCGGAAACGGAAAAAAATGCGTTTTCTGTTTTTTTCTTTCGAGAGAGTCACGGTTTTTCTTCCGCGAGAGGCACAGTTATGCTTTAGCGAGAGTCACGGCCGTGCCTTTCGGAAACAGAAAAAAACGCGTTTTTTTCTTTCGCGAGAGTTACGGTTTTGCTTCTGCGAGAGGCATGGTTGTGCTTTCGCGAGAGTCACAGCCGTGCCTTTCGGAAAGGGAAAAACAAAACGCGTTTTTTTGTTTTTTTCTTTCGCGAGAGTCACAATTTTGCTTCCGCGAGAGGCACGGGTGTGCTCGTGACTCTCGGAAAGAGAAAAACAAAACACGTTTTATTTTTATTTTCTTTCACGGGAGTCACGCTTTTGCTTCCGCGAGAGGCACGGTTATGCTTTCGCAAGAGTCACGGATGTGCCTCTCGGAAAGGGAAAAAACCGCGTTCTCTGTTTTTTTTCTTTCCCGAGAGTCAAGTTATTGCTTCCGCGAGAGGCACGGTTGTGCTTTCGCGAGAGTCACGGCTGTGCCTCTCGGAAACGAAAAAAACGCGTTTTCTGTTTTTTTCCTCCACGAGAGTCATGGTTTTGCTTACACAAGAGGCACGGTTGTGATTTCACGAGAGGCACGGGCGTGCCTCTTTCAGAAAGGGAAAAAACTCGTGCTCCTGGTTCGGTTTTTTCATCCGATTTTTTTCGTGAAAATAAAGTTCGTCAAAACCTATCAACATGGGATCTAGTTTTGAAGATCTCGACGCGAGGAACCCAACGGTGAAAATGTTTCGAGATTTGGACGCAGGGTTTGAGAGATAAAACGTTTTGAATAAACGAATCTACAAAAAAAGGAAAACTTCCATGTTGCGACAAGTGGCATGCTTCATGTGCACCACTTGTCGCGACCCGGGAAAGTGAAGTGTTCTTTGCAAGGAGTACTTCTTAATTAGTGATATCACACAATCCCACGTAGTAAGGACGATCCAGTCTTTTATACTCTGTTTATTTACAAAGTTAGTTACGATTGTATCGTTGTTGCCAAGGCTCCTCATATAAAAGGATCAACAAAGGCCATGTTTGTTTCTGATTCTGAGATCAGATTCAGCTTTGCCAGTGAAGCCGAATCTGGAATTTGAAACAAACAGCTATTTGGAATCAGCTTTGCCAGTGAAGCTGAATCTGGTTTTAGGCCATTTTTAGTGCAATTTCCTGAAGCACCTCAAAGTGTACTTCGGTGGCGAAGCTGATTCACAGAATCAGCTTCGTCACTGAAGCAAATCCATGGGTGACTAAAATCCAAGTGAAGCAGAAACAAACAGTGCCAAAGTCGTTGTCATAGCCTGGTTTTTGCCCTCTTTTTCTTTGCTTGATTTTCATCTGAATTGGTTTTGGATTTGGAGTTTTGAATCATTTCATTTGGACTTGATCACCTGGGTATCCCTTGATTTTCACCCAAGTGCCCCCTCTCCTCTTCTAATCCATCATTTCACCCCTGGCCAACCCAACAATATTGCTTGGAATATTTTTCTTAAATGAAAAATATTCATTTTGCTTCTTAAACCCTAGCTAAACTCTTTAACCTCCAAAGCAACCCTCATTTCTGTTGCCCTAAAAATTCTGAGAAAAATCCCAAATATTCTTTGGACCCTAGGGCACATTTTTGAGCAAAAATATTGCACCACTTTTTGGAGTATTTTGGCTACAGAAAATATTTTCACTTCTGGGCTGAAATGGTAGTTTCCACAGCAACTACCTTTTTACTAGCTCCAACGTAGCTGATTTTCCCTGTGCTTATTCACCTTAGTAAGAGTTAGTAAAACCCCAAAGCTCAGCCCTTGAATCCCTGTGGTTTGACCACAGTAACTATTCAAAGTTTCTGTTCACAGTAGCTAAAAATGTTCGAAAAAAAATTAGTGCATTGACATAACGTCAATGTATGTTGTTACAAAAATTAAAATCAAAATTTGAAACATTGTTTGAGATACAAAAATGACAAATTTGACACTGAATAGTACATAACACAAGTTGGGCTTAAGTTTTGGCCCATTTATACATTCATGTCAAATTTGTTATTTTTGTATCTTGACCAATGTTTTGAATTTTTGTGACAAGTTGTTGTGTCAATCCACCATTTTTTTCTGAATTTTTGCAAAGATGTTTGAATGTGCAACGGGGTTTGGTGCACTGGTGCACAGGTTTCTACCAAGTGTTCAGGAGGCCCAGTACGAAGGCACGAGCCCATTACCTCGCTTGTTTAGCGGGTACGATCGTGTATATACAACCTGTAACCGCCACGATCCCACGTCGTAAGGACGAGCGAGTCTTTTAGAGTAATGCTACTCATACATAAGTTTACATGGGTTTTACAAATAGATGGGTTGTGATTGGAGGTTAAGGGGGAGGAGGGGCCTACCCCATGAAAATCAGGGGATGGTTAGTTACAAATGGTACGTTTACAATTATTGATCTGTTTATTTACAAAGTTTTTTCGAGAGTACGTTTATTTATAAAGTTAGTTACGATTGTATCGTTGTTGCCGAGGCTCCTCATATAAAAGGATCAACAAAGTCAAACCTTCAGTTCACCCAGCCCATCGACAGCGCACGCACGTGCAATGGCTAGCCAGGAGGAGCAGCCCGACTGGTTGGACCTCCCCTCCGATCTACTCACCATCATCGCGCGGAGGTCCCGCGACGCCATCACCGGGCTCGCCGCGTTCCGCTCCGTGTGCCGGGCATGGCGCGCCGCGGCAGGGCCAGCGCCGCGCCTCCTGCTCCCCCGTGTCCGCGCCTCCCACACGGTTGTCTTCCCCTTGTCCCGCGGCTGGTCCCTCGTCCTCGACACTCGCGACGCCTCCTGCCACGTCTCGCACCTGGCCACCCGCGCCACGGCGGCCCTGCCCAAGCTCAACGCCGTCCGCGACGGCCCAGGCAGCGACGTCGTCCGGCACGTAAGGTACGTGTACTGCAACGACCTGGACACGGCGCAGTGCAGCAACTATATGTTCCCGATCTACCTCGACTTCACAGACTACTTACGCTTCGCCGTCAACCTCCCGACCGGCGCCCCGGCGCCGGCGGCGGGCATGACGGTCATGATGTACCACGTGATGCACGGGCACACGGGCATGCTCTTCTGCCGCCCCGGCGACGCGGCATGGACCAAGGTGGAGAAGCCCCGCCGCGTAGGCTACGGCTACTTCGACTTCGCCTACCATGACGGGAAGATGTTCGGCATGGACACCAACGGCGAGATGGCGGTGTTCGACGCCGCCACGCTCGGCGCCCTACAGCTGGTCGCGCGTCCGCCGGACATGCCCGACCTCAGCAGCAAGATGTACGGCTCCAGCTGCCCTCGGAAGGAAGAGTTGGATTACGTGCACCTCGTCGCGTTGCCGAGCAAGCTGGTCCTGGTCGTGGCAAGGACCACCGTCAAGTCGTCCCGGCCGGTGGCCTTCGACCTCTTCGAGCTGGTCGCTTCTCCGGCGCCTGACGGGCAGCTCGCATGGCGCAAGGTGGCCGAGGCTGGTAACTACGAATTGTTCGTCGATAGGTACCACGCAACCTTCTGGGAAAATGACGGCGCCAATGGGGGCGGAACTCGGATCTACTACGTCCATGACAAGAAGAAGGTTTCTACCGTCGCGGCATACTGCTACAGCACGCAGGAAAACAAGTTGGAATGCGTCTACAGGTCACCGGAGGATGATGGCCTTCCCGACTGCTTAACTAGGCCTAGTTGGTTTGTTCCTTAGCTTGCTAGCTATTTTAATTATGTAATTATTGAGTATTATCAACATGCCCGTGCGTCCGAAGATATTTTTTCCTAAACGGTGGTAAAAGTTTTGCCTCGTCGATTAATTAAAAAGAAAAAAATTGTCCAGTTATTTAATGGAAAATCGATACAGAACGATCATATGTGAATTACTCACAAAGTATGAACCCTATGACCGCATATTTGAACCAACAAACACTCTAAACACGCAACAACCACAAACGCCATGCAATCGAAAAAGATACTCTGAATAAGAACACCGCAAGTAGAGACAAAGGATACCACCAAATCCACTCTGACAAACCAAACCATGAGGACGATCTAAGAGACTAGGACCGTCCATGAAGCAGCCAGGGGCACCTATCCGAAGTTGCAGTTGTAAAGAGGGCACAACCAAAATTTGATTCTCCATCTAAGACTAGGCACTGTTTATCCACAGATATTCACTAATGCCAAGGGTCAAATTTCACCGTATTCAAAGCCATGTTGCTGATATAGCTTATTAGGCATTTCATTACTGAAGATATGTTTAGGCAGATGCGGTTTTACAAAATTTGCAATCAGAAAACCAATTTC
>NC_041391.1:62584645-62587882 GCF_002162155.2 Triticum dicoccoides
TAATAATGCTAGTAGGCAATAGTACATGAATTATATTTATTAGTAATGCAGAATTGCCTTTGTTGTACTTCAAACAGTACAGTTTGCAAGCAGATACGGCAACTGACCTTTTTTATAATCTTCAGTCAAGCTGCATTTATAGCCTGTTAGGCAATTTTTTCATCAGGATTTATTAACCTATATGCATTTATACTATACTCAAAAACCTACAGGAAATGTGAATCTATGAGAAGATGATAAGGAATGCAAGCATATATGATCCTTTTGGCCAATCGATTCTTTTATGATAAGAAATTTTCAGTGCAAAAGATATTATTTGGGCCATTCAGAAATTTGTGCCAAGAGATACCAGGACATTTCACTCCGGTAACCAGAACACACTCACTCAGATCCTCACTCAAACCAATCGTTACTGGACCATCTACCATTACTCAATTACATATGAACCACAATAAAGAAAAGAGTATTCAAGTTTTTCACTAAGCATATGAAAGAGGAAGTGTTTCGTTCTGCTACCACTTAACATGACAGACTCCTCATCTATAAGAAGGCACGGAAGCAGGGCCTGGAGAAAACATCCAGGATGCAGCAATCCATGAAAGGATGATGGGAGGTCGCTAGGTGGGCAATATTTGGTACTTGAGAAATGGTACTAAAAAATAAAGTGATACACTTTGGTATAAGAACAGTTCGATACCCCAATTTGCATGTACCTGCTCGACCGATACATCACAATAGCATATCTAAGAGCAATTCCAAAAGGCCGATCCATTTCATCCGCCTGCGTCCGTTTGGGTCGGCGCGGACAAAAGTGGCGGCCCAACGCGCCGACCCAAACCCAAATCACGTCTGCGTCGCGTCCGCGCCGACGCATTTGCGGCCCAAATTTGCGCCCCAAATGCGTCGGCGCGGACGCCGAACGGACACTTCGCGTGCCTTCTCGCTATCCGCCGCGTCCCCACATGCGGCCGTCCAACTACCCGCTGCCCACGCGGTCAGCTTAATTTATGACGACGGGCCCACACGTCAGCGGCGGCGCTCGTCCTTTTTTAAGCCGACCGTGCGACGGGGCCGTCCTCATCCAAACTCGCCGTCCACATCTGCCATCCTTTGCTCCCTCGTCGCCGGCAAACCCTAGCCACCACAACCACAGTGAGATGGGCCTCTTCTCCGGCGCCAGCGGCAGCAAGGCCAAGGGCAAGTCCCCCGCCACCCCTTTCCCCTCAGAGTTCCTCCCACCTCCACCGGCGCCGGCGCCTCGCCAGCAGAGGCAGCGCGTGAACGTGCCAGTGCACCAGGCGGAGTGGCATTGGCAGCACCGCCAACCTCTACCGTATCCCGACGTGACGTTGTCGCACGACTGGCATCTGGATCCAGATAGGATCCCAGTGCCGGCGGTGCCGCGGACGGCTCGTGCTCACGCGAAGGAGGTGCGGCGCCGGCGGGCGCTGCTGACGCCGAAGCAGCGCCGTGACCAGGCCTACGCAACCGACTTGCCCAACTGGGCGAGGTGGTTCGCCTTCGAACACGAGGAGGCGAGGCGACGGGGCGTGCGCGAGGTCGATCGGAGGTCGCCGCCACCCGCGCTCGTCGTCCGCGAGGAGGACTAGGCGGCGAAGGACGCCTACCAGGCGGCCCTTGCGGCAGTCTACCGGGAGAGCGAGGAGGACGAGCGATACAGAGCAGAGGCGGCGGAGGCGGAAGAGGAGGCTCGGTACGAGGCGGCAATGGCGCAGGCCCTTGCCCTCTCCGCGGCGGGAGACAACCTGGTGCCATCGGTGGCCCCGCCGTCCCCCATCAAGCCGGAGCCGGAGCCGGAGCCCGAGCCCATTGCGCGCTTCTCCTGGACGGGATTGGTGCGCGAGTGGGTGTCCGCGCCACCGGTTTGGATGGGGGCGACGCCGGCGCAGGAGCAGGCGTACCTCGAGGAGCGCCGTCGCGGCGAGTACGAGGAGATGCTCGAGCGCGACCTCGAGGAGGAGCAGCGCGAGGCCGAGGAGGAGGCGCGCCAGGCCGCGGCTGCATAGGCGGCCGCACACCCCCTCCCCCCTCCCCCGCGCCCCGGCACTGCCTGCGCCGGCACAGCCCGACATGACGGCGCTCTGAAACATGACATTCGCCTGGGCCGGGCCGGCGCCGACGCTCATCAACCTCACGGACCCCGAAGACGACGACGACGACGCCTAGGGCAGCGCGCCGCCTCGTAGTTTAGGTTGTTTTTATTTTTTCTAAATGCAAATATGGACGCGTGGACTCTCGCCGGCCTTCGTGGCCGGCTTTAATGTTTAATTAATGTTGTTTCCTTTTTTTTAATATGCATACGTTCATTTTTTTTGCGTCGTCAAAATGGGTTCAGGCCAGCGTTGGACGCACGCGTCGATCCAAATACGGAAGCGGGCATCCGTGTCCGCCTAGCCGACCCAAACGTATAAAAAGCGAACGAAATCGCCGTCCGTTTGGGTCGGCCCGTTGGAGTTGCTCTAATAGACTAACCGTTTTAAGTATTGTCTCCATCGTGTCCACCAGGGATGCATCACAGCTTCAGCCCCCTCGTGTCCACCACCAATGCATGTTATACAAACATAAGTTAAATGACCAATGAGATCCAAAAGAGAAAGCCAAATAGATATGAGGATGCATAAAGAAGATACTTAGATCAGCTCGGAACTGTAATTTAAAAAGAAAAAATAAACTCAATTCATTAAACACTTGCCATAGGACTCTACTACAAGTGATAAAATAACAATTATTTAGTAAATTTGAAATAAAGTCACTATTATGGATTTAAGATTGTTAGCAAGCTCAGCAGAGATAACAATATTTAAATATTGAAAGATAGAAAATTAACTAGATTTTAAGCTTCAAAATGTACCAATTGAGCTACTTATTCGAAATTTTAGTAGCTTCAAGCAAATTTTTCGTATAGTTGGTCAACTGAAAACTGCTATGTACATCTTGAAAAGAACAGAAAGCTACAATGCAGCTATATCTATATGTTCTAACATTACCATTATACAGATACAGCTCTTGCATATTTCAGTAGGCAAGCAAGAGCGAACTTTTTTTCAATTATTAATTTATTACAGAACTAACCAATCTTAGTGTCCATTGCATATATTTCCATATTATGTATATATCATGTATTCATATTTAACTAATCTGCAGTCAATCCACAGCATCAACAAATTAGTTGGTCCATTTGATTATTTCACGAATGCATAGCAATTGGATAAACCA
>NC_041391.1:62588748-62618729 GCF_002162155.2 Triticum dicoccoides
ACAGAAAAAAGAGAGGAAAAAAAATCTAAGGATGTGTTTTGTTACAGGGAGATGTTAGGGTGGTTATGGGTATCTCTATTCAGTTGGCTAGGGATAGCCGTTTTTTCTGTTTGGTTGATGGGTGAGGTTATCCCATATTTTCTTTGGTTTGAAGGATGAATTATGATTGGGTATAACCCTTGAGTTCCTGTTCCTTTTCCCCTTGAGTCTACAATGCAGCTATATCTATATGTGCTAACATTACTATTATACAGATACAGCTCTTGCATATTTCAGTAGGCAAGCAAGAGTGAATTTTTTTTCCAATTATTAATTTGTTACAGAACTAACCAATCTCTGTGCTCGTTGCATATATTTTCATATTATGTATATATTATGTTTAACTAATCTGCAGTCAATCCACAGCATCAACAAAATAGTTGGTCCATTTGACGGAAATGCCCAATGGTGGACGGGCACTATGTGGACTTTAACAATATCAATTTTCCACAACGAAAAAAAGTCGAAAAAAATTCTACATACACAAATACACATATAAAACATTCATTAAAATTTTCGTAACAATATACTTTCATATGTGGCGTAGACAAAAAAAAAACAAATATGTACATGAAAATGGGCCAATCTATTTTTATTGTTGGGCCAGGATTTTGTTTTGTGCAGCGTGCAAATTATAATATTTTTGAACGAAAATCCACAGATCCACGGTGAATATGTTTAAGTTTTCACGGTTTTCTTTTCGATTTTTTAATCTTGAAAAAGTGATTTTTATTTCATTTAAAAAATCAGGAGCCAATGCCCCCGTCCACCGAATTATTTTCCTCCGCATACCCTATCATTTCCGGGGGCTGTTTCTTTGAATTTAGTCCAAGTAAATTGTCCAGTTCAATAATTCTTCTCGGCTCCCATATCACAACACCGTCGCCATCGGTCTCTATACTCCATAGTTGGGCGGTGAAGCCTGACAATAAAAGGAAACCCATCCCACCACCATCTGCTCGGATGACCGTGACCGCGAATCTGCCCGGGGTATACATGTCCCCTGGCAGCAATTCCAGGGCTAGGCTCTGCCTATCCAAATCAAACCCAAGAGTACTTCTTGGCGACCCCGCCGTAAAAATCGACCAGTGAAGGCAATCCCCGGCCAGCACTGCGGGCTCGCTCGTAAAAACAAAAAAGCCATCGAATGGAAGCGGCGCCGAGATGAGGTCACCCCATATGCCTGTGTCCGACGAGTGTTGGCTAGGGATAGTCATTTTTTTTTGTTTGGTTGATGGTCGAGATTATCCCACATTTTGTTTTGGTTTGAAGGATGAATTATAATTGGGCATAACCCTGAGTTCCTGTTCCTTTTCCCCTTTCAGCTGCTTCAGGAATTAACCAAAGGATCACTATGGGAGATAATCAAGGGAAGAAGCAAAGGCAGCAAAAACAATTTTCTAAAATTACCCGAACATTTCTTTACATTGTATAAACAGTTTCTAAAAATGTCGCAAACATATTTTTGAAATATATGAACGTTTTTTTAATGTAACCACCTTTTTTAATGGTAAAAAATATGTTTTAAATTACTTGATTTTTTTACATTGCATAGAGATTTTTTTTCATGAATATATTTTGGAACGTGTGAACATTTTTTTACATTGTATAATTATTTTTTTGATGTCACGAACATATTTTTGAAAAGCATCAACATTTTTTGAATGTTGTTCCATTTTCCCTTTTGTAGATTGTATTGATGTGTTGAACCTTATTCCAGAGCTGGAGCCCGATGACGCTAACATGTGCAAAGATTCTACAACTTCTGCTGATGTAAGCGAAAGGGATCACTAGAAAAGATCCCGGCCAGTCTGCTATTGGAAGATCATATGGTGTGATATGTGCCTCATGCCGGAATCAATCAGTGCAACAAGCTGTCTTAACGCATAGTTAACATAACAAGTTGTCATTGAGTACTCCCCCTTGCGACAACCTATTGATGCGATCTAGAAACTATGTGGTTTCTTGCAGCTTTGGAAGCCGCTCAGCCGCCTTCCCGACCGAGGCGCTATCGATGCTACCACTGCAGGACCCAGGACCTTGGCGATTCGGCTGTCACTGCCCCTTCCTCCGCCACCTCCGGAGCCGGATTAGGTGTTTCCTCAGATCGCCTTTCTGTTTAAAAAAAAATGGGCCTGTTGAGCTGGTACCCTCAGCAGAACATTTTATGTGGTACTTTGTGTGTGTTTGCATGCTGCTGGACTCTGTGTGGGTGCGTTTGTATCATGTGTGAACTCTGTGTGGCTTGTGATGGTTTGCTTTTATATATAAAGCGGGACGAAAGCTTTTTTCAGTAAATGTAAGACATTTTGGCGGTTTAAAACCCTTCGTTTCTAAATGTATGACATTTTGGCAGTTTAAAGAAACATAGGTAGTACATTGCAAAGTAGTACCAGCCAGGTTGTTGTGATTCAAACAGCTTCACAAAGCAGGCAGGGTAATATGAGTAAATTCTTCGAAAACAGTTGCATCCTTGACACCAGCAGTGCATATATATGCCAAACTGGTCAATCATTCCAGTGGCATCAGCAGTACGTATCTTTGCCAACACAAGAAAGAATGCACAAGTATCTCTGCTTCATTACTGTATTCATTCATATGTAGGATTTCTGCATGGGAGATCTATTATACACCAGCTGGCAATATAACAAGAAGTTCAATGTGATCACACAAGATTCACTGAAGTTTTTCTTCCTATCAAAGAAGAACGCACAAGTGTATATGCTATGCCTACCCCAACTTCATCACTCCATGTAGATATCTGGAGGATAATATGCCTACCACTAATCTCGGAAACACTCTCATTCATAGGCAGCAGCCCAACTCAACTTTAATCCAGCGGAATCTATTCACTTCAACTCTGATCAGCAGGCTCTTCTCTCTGGGAAGCCTGATGACTTGAACTCTGATCAGCAGGATGTTTTCTCTGGGAAGTCTGTTGATTTGAACCCTGATCAGTAGCATGTTCTATCTGGGAAGCCTGATGACTTGAACTCTCAGCAGAAGGAGCACGTGGGTAGATGATTTCGTAGTGATTTGCCGAGTACAGCAGGGTCACTCTCGGATGGGGAACTCCAGGACCAGTGTAGATATCTGGATCATATCCTCCTCGGACTCGCTCCACTCTGAGGGGGACCTCAAGCGCTCTGGCCAAGGCCACCATCATAACATGATCCGTGAACCGACGAGCTGGAGTGACACGCCAAAAGCACCACTGTACATACAACAACAATAACAGGTTAGGTAAATTGAGTGTCATGTATCCAACAATGGATGCATCGGAAATCAGCACAACGGTAATGTAAGGGAGAATATGCATCACAGACATCTTCCAGATTGTAATTTCCTCTGAGCCCTGGTATAAGCGGTTCATACACCTCCCTGTGCGAGCACATCTGGATAGCTACTACTAATCTGAGGAAAATGAAAACTAACCAAGAAAATGTGTCAGAAACATGAATTGTGATGGACAAAAGGAAATATGAATTCAAGGGTGTTTCTCTCACTGTCTAGTGTCGTATCATCCTTGCTGAAGAACTTGAGAAGTTTCTCTTTACGGCGGCTAAAAATGGCACATTAAGTGAGATGGAATGTATTCGGCCACAATACTATGATGGAATTGCAGAAAACCAAGCGAGTCAAAAACCTGCTAGTTGATTCTCTGCCATGTTTCAGTCTCATTATTTTCTTGATCAGATTCTTAAATGCCTGAAAGAACCAGCGACTCAATAATTCGCAGTTGATAATCATATATCATAGGTTACAATGATACATACAGAATACTGATCAATGGAAAGATATAAAAGAACACACCTAAGATAACTCGCCTGAGAATCTTTAGTCGTTAAGCATATACTATAGCTAGTAACAGAACAGTGAGGTGGCTATACAATAATAACCAGTAAGTGAGCATTGTTGCAGTGCTCAAACAAGCATAAAATTACGTTACTTCCTTATTATATTGACGTTCCTTTGCAAGTAAATTTTCGTAAGGCCGTTGTTACAATCAGGTCGTTAACTTTACAATAAACTTCAAATTTGAGTTTCTGCCAACAGTGTATAAAACTGTGATGGCATGCCACTACTGTTAAGCAATTGTGAATCTCCTGCAAATGACAAACAAAGATTGGGAGATGCCAGATGCTGATTTAAGTGTACTGTAACCTGAATAGAATCATCATCCCTTACAAGCATGTTTATCCAAGAAAGAACATTACCCTCAAAAAAAGAAAAAGAAAGAACAAGTATGGAACAAGTATTGAACTTACTTTGCTGCTCCTGCGAAAGTCAGAGTTCCATCCAAGATTTGCATGTTGCATGGACATTCTTTCAACAACACGAAGGAGACGATGTTCCTCATGTGTGTCCTGCCTATCAATAACTTGCTCCTGTTGTACATTCACGAAAACAGAGAAAGTTAAATGCCTAAACCTACATCCTATGACAATGAAAAGCGGGGAGGACGATTACAAGGTACGAAAATATGAAGCTCCTGTAGAAACACTCCCCATCTCCAATCACCGGTCTATATTCTGAATAGGCATTAAGATGGTTCGCCTCGTCAGAAGCAAGCCTATGATGCCTTCTGACTTCAGTGATGGGATGTGTCTGCAACGAACGCACAAATATGAGAATTCAAATTACGCTGAGTTGAACATGGAAACAACATATCCAAAAATGTGATGGAAATTTTGTTCTCATTCAAAATTTCAGGTTTCCATGTTCTCTGGAAATGTTTGAAACTGCTAGTATATAATCCCATTATTGATACTTATTGGTTGTTGTTCAGTAAGAAAACAAGAAGATGTCCATTAACACATGATAAACTCAACAACAGTACAAGTACGATTCAGGTCCCATCAGACTATCACAACCAAGAGTTAACATACAATTTAGTATTTATAAAGAGAACATAGTCCTTCTGAACAATTGATTTTACAGGAACCACTAATCACAGTATCTTGTGATATAGGGATTTGATCCTGATTTTTCTTGCACTTCAATTTTTAACATTACATCAGGCAAAATGGAGACAAACCTGGTGGTTCACATGTTCCGAACATATTTCCCTTCCTTCTCTATGAAAAATCTATTTGACAGGAAATGAAGAAAACGAAGTTACAATTGTACAGAATCAACAAGATCAAGTATTTCAAAACAAGAAATAAGGGAATGGAAAACAGGTGGAATTAACAAACAACCAGTCATTTTTGTTCCTTTTCGCGGTCAAAAGGAAAAATAATAATGTATAGCAAGACCACAAAACATGTGCATCCAAAGCTTCTTTATTTTTGGCAACTATTTACATGAATTATGTTCTGGGGCTTCTGAACCAGTTCCAGGTACCAATCGACAAAATTGCCGAAACTTCTCGACCAAATCCTAAAGTGGTCGCAGATTTTGCATGTAAATGGAAAATGATTTACAGGAATTATGTTCAATTATCAAGTCTTGAACTAATGTCTAGATTAAAGTTTCTGATAACAGCATCTGTTTGCAAAGGAAGCTCATACATTTGACTTCAGGCTCTGTTGCCAAAATATTGCAGTAGGACATGACCTCATGATTTCCCCACATTTTACAGACAACAGTTTCAACAGGATAGCCATTTGCTTCAAAATACAATGCCGAATTGTGGAAAAACCCACGAGCACCTAGGGCATTTGTACTTCTGCCAACATTGCCCAAGATTCCTCCTCTATGCTAGGATGCCACATGACACTCTAACCAAGATTTCATGCCTTGATTACACTAACAGGTCCAAGAATTTAACATGAACAGACAGAAACCAAAGAAACCAAAAAAATCTCAGTTCTACTTTCTATGCACAAAAAATCCCAGTTCATACCACCCAAGAATCACAAGCGAGAAGAGTGGACAAGATTCAGACCATACCTTGTTCTTGATCCAACTCCAGTTTATACCTAGTTTGTCCTGCTTGGGTTTCACCTTTACCACAACCTTTGCTTGTGATAGTTTCTCCTGGTCCACAGAATTAGCATCAAGATCACATATTTCGGATTAGCAAGGGTGAAAGGGCTACCAAGATTGAAATATTTGAGTTATTCATATGAATCGAGTTTTGAGGCTTCGGAGCCAATTTCAGCCTTTCAGGCAACAGATGACAAAAGGCAAAAGAATAGAGCCATGTAATCCCAAACAAACATTCAGATTAACTTCCCCTATAACACCATTCATCTACACTGGAAATTGATACATTTTGGCATCAAGATTTCTTGCCAAAATATGACAGCAATCACTGCGAAGACATGATCCGCATATCTCCTCACATTTTTCACTTGCAGCAAAAGTGCAAAACATGCTATCATATACCAAACCAAATAGAAGAATCAATTAGCACAAGCCTGGACACCTAAGTCATCCTTGCCTACCGAGTAAGATCCTTGCCAACATTTGCCCGAGATTCCGTTTCTACTGCCAAATCATCCCCAACCCCAAGATTTTGACAGACTACAGCAAGCAATTCCGAGCAAGCAAGACCAGATTCATGCTCATACCTGTTCCTTCTTGTACATCGCCTCTTCCGCGCGCAGCGAGTTGTACTGCTCAACAGGAAACCAAGAAACGCTCAAGAACGCACTCCAGAGACTCTAAGAACTCCAAGAAACAACAAGAACTCCAAGAAACGCTCAAGTCGCAGAGGTCGTCACCTGCTGTTCCCGTCGCCTGTTGTCGACGGCCGCCTGCTCTTTCGCTAGCCGCTCGATCAACCGCTGCCTAACCAGGTTGAGGTCCAACTCCAACCGCTGCCCAACCAGGTTGGGGTCCAACTCCAACGGCTGCGCCGCCGCGGCGGGCACCGCCTCCTGTCCCCATAGCTCGTTCGCCTCGTCGATAGCCGCCTGCTCTCGCGCCAGCCGGTGGTCGAACACCAGCTTGGAGTCCAACGGCCGCGCCGCCGCGTTGGGCTCCTCGCTCGTCTCCGCCACCGCCACCGCCACCAAGGGGTCGCTCCACGCCGCCCGCGCCCTGCCGTCCGCTGTGGAGGTCGACTCCCTGCCGCCCGCCGCGGAGGTCGACTCCATGCCGCCTAAGGGCCCGGCTCTGAGCGTCGCGGCGATGGCGTTGTCGAGGAGCTGCTGCTGCTCGCGGAGCTCGGAGGAGCTGCTGCTGCTCGCGGAGCTCGGAGGAGAAGGAATGGTGGCGACTCCCTTGCCCTTCCGGGGGTCGACCACCGTGGCGGGGCTCGACCCATCGGCGCCGCCTCCGGCCTGCTCGAGGTGGAGGGGAGGTGGCGGCGCAGCAGCGCTCGGGGAGGAGGCGTTGGAGTTGGAGGAGGCCGGTTCTTCGATGCGGTCCTCCTCGACCGGTTCTGAACCGGGTGCGGGTGGCTCCATCGCGGTCGCGGCGGGAGGACTCGCCTGGCAATTCCGCTAACTCGCGGGGGGCGTGGAGAAGAAATGTTTGGAGGGTGCGGGATGGAAAAGGGGAGAAGCTTTCACGGCCATTTATTTGGAAAACCCTGGGGGTGGCGGTTTGGTCCTTCAGAGTTTTCTTTTCTGCAAACAACTACACGTTGAACCACAACAAAAAACTCCACGTTGAACCACATTAGTACAGGGTAGGCACATAGGTCCATTTGCAGATACATCCCACATAAAATATATTTTTTTACAAAAAAAGGAATTCGGGGACACGTGACCAATCTGCCGCCAAAGGACGGGATACGTGTCAAATCATACAAAACATAGGTTGCATTCGTGCACTATGTGAGCACCGGGGTAGCCATCGAACAATGCCTCCGCTGACAAAATTCAATCTGTCACTAGCAAGCTGGGCTCTCATTGCCATCGCAAAGAGCAAAGATCGAACAAAACAATACCAAACAAAGGGCAAGAACCAAGAAAAATGAGAAATTATATTACAAAGTCTTGGTTTTGAAGCAACAACGAAACCACTAAGGATGCACATGGTGAATAAAGCATCATCTTGGCAAACTCGGGTCAGATGTGAACAATCCTTGGAAGACAACAAACGACGAGACAACGACTCAACGGCACCATGATCCCCATCCTTCCACCCAAGCCTAGTAACCCAAAGAGGGCCTCCAAAATCGGAAGTAGAAGAGGCTAACAAAAAAAGAACGGATCCAACACTAGAGAGTAGCCTCATAGCCGCCCATGAAAAAAAGGAAGATCATCACTACGGTGAGACAAGAGAAGTGCCAAGAACATGATATGATCACGCGAACCTCCATCAAACTAGTTTGACTCTATATGCAATTGACCTGATGCAAAAACAATCGATTAGAAGCACACGATATCTAATGTTTTGCCAGTGCACAAGGGTAGTTGAAGCATGAATCAGGAAGTGTCGTTTCCCAATTTAATATTGATTCCTCAAGGTATAAGAAGAGTGTTGCTATTGTTGTTTCAACAATGCTTGATATGTCATTTATCTCAAATGTGTCGACTAATGAAGAGTACCTATCAGACTAGAGTAGTGATGGTTGTTGAATAGATGATTAAATTCAAGTAATAAACATTACATGGAAAGTAGATAATGGTGATGAGACTCTATTTTTCCTGCAATGAGATCACTATGTGTAACGATTTATAGTAAGCAATACAAATGCCTTCAACTGATAGTATGTTGTTGATCTTTGTCTTAGATGCTCGACAGACAAGCCACCCATGAATAACTGAACGCCCTTTCTTCCGGGTTTGTTCAACGCTTCCCCCCTTTGCAAATAATTGAAGTTCTAGGTTTGAAAAAGTCAAACTTCATTAAGTTTATTTTAAAATGTATCCACATCTACAACACCAAATTTGCTTCACTCTATTCATTATGATATAAATTTTATATATGTATTATATATTGTGTAGATCTTTGGAGTTTTTTTGTAACTTTTTAAAGTATGATTCAGGATAATCCTATAAGTTCAATTATTTTGAAATGAAGGGAGTACTATTGCCCCCCTTCATTGCCATTAGCAATGGTCGGTTTGGTGTCTAAAATCAATATATTGAAACAACGCCTTAAGTGATGTCGCTTCTCGTGCTCCTCATATCGCCTTCACTCCTCGTTGATACCAACACCTATCACATGAAAGCTCGAGGAATCACTATACAACGTGTGCTTAACCACGTAGGTCTTTAGATCATGTTGCCTAGGCCTTAAATTAGACAACACACAATAAATATAACAATACAAACATAGTAAAATCCCTATTAAACTTCAAAAGCTATATATACATTTAGGATGTATCAGAGCCAGAGGATGGGGCCGATGGACACGATTAAGGCCACGACGACACGTCGCATCGACGCATCCAACGAGGTAATGATACACATAGGTGTCGTCATCCCCCTAACCTCCAACTCCTTGTCCATCCTAGAGAGGAATATGATGGATATGGGCAAGTTCACCAAAGGTGCTTCTGTGGTAGGGAGGAGAGCACCATGTCGTCATAGATGAGGATCAGGACGTCGTCTACTAAATTACGTTGCATACATGGTGGAGTTGGCGAGTGAAGCACCAAGGGCATCATCACCACCACCTAGCCCACAATGTGTCAACATGGCCCACCCGACTAGTTGGCACAACCTTTATGCCTCCGCTACAAAGAGGAATATAAACCTCACACCACAAGGAGGAGGGGCGGAGGACAGTTATCGCGGCCACTACCAGGAACAATGGTGAGGGAGGCAACACACGGGGTGGAAGACGATTCTAGGGTTAGTGCTTGGAGAATCACTCTGCAAGATACCAGAGGGGAAGGGGGCTCATGCCCTTATAGATAGCCAACTTATTTCATCTCCCTATTTTTAACTGTATGTACTTCTCTTGAAGGAAATCATGCACTGAAATTACCAAATTACACTAGTACATGTAGCTCTAAAGATCAAACGATCGTTGAACTAAAGACATTGTTATAAACTCTTTTTCCACCTATATATCGATTCTTGGTATTACTCGGTAGACCCCAAAACTCTTCCGGTAACCCTGAAACGCTTCTAGTTTCTCTCGAAACTATTTCTAGCATTCCCAAAACTGTTTCGTGAATATTTTCTCGTAACTCTTACTCCACTGGCACTCAACAGATCATGATTCCCTTAAGCGTGTGACCTTGTAGGTTTGGTAAAACATAGACATGAACGAAACTCCCTTTCGTTCAATGAACAATAGCGGAACCGTGGACATCCATATTGATCACTATGAATACACGAATTATATTCTAGTGAACGTTTGGTTATCATATGCTATCATATTTGGTTCGTGATACTTTACAAAACCTGAGGTGAGATATATCGGTATCCACTTGACCCATTCTCATGCTCACTATACCGGTCTCCTCATTACCGGGTTTGTTCTTCTTTCTTGTTGACATGTTCCAGCATCCCTCTGGCCTAGTCACCTGTATCTGGCCATACGATGATGGATGTCGTCACACAAAGAGGGCCCAAAGAATATCTTTTCATCTTCGAAGGAGCAAATTCCGCTCTTGGGCTATCTAGCCCCTTGCCATATATACTTTCCGATCAACCTGAAAGTTGTTGTTATGATCACCATGCTACTGTTGGAAATATGCCCTAGAGGCAATAATAAAATGATTATTATTATATTTCCTTGTTCATGATAAGTGTCTATTATTCATGCTATAATTGTGGTATCCGGAAATCATAATACATGTGTGAATACATAGACCATAACATGTCCCTAGTGAGCCTCTAGTTGACTAGCTCGTTGATCAACAGATATTCATGGTTTCCTGACTATAGACATTGGATGTCATTGATAACGGGATCACATTATTAGGAGAATGATGTGATGGACAAGACCCAATCCTAAGCATAGCACAAGATCGTGTAGTTCGTTTGCTAGAGCTTTTACAATGTCAAGTATCATTTCCTTAGACCATGAGATCGTGTAACTCCCGGATGCCGTAGGAGTACTTTGGGTGTACCAAACGTCACAACGTAACTGGGTCACTATAAAGGTATACTACAGGTATACCCAAAAGTATCTGTTGGGTTGACACGGATCGAGACTGGGATTTGTCACTCCGTATGACGGAGAGGTATCTCTGGGCCCACTCAGTAATGCATCATCATAATGAGCTCAATGTGACCAAGTGTTTGGTCACGGGATCATGCATTACGGTACGGGTAAAGTGACTTGCCGGTAACGAGATTGAACGAGATATTGGGATACCGACGATCGAATCTTGGGCAAGTAACGTACCGATTGACAAAGGGAATTGTATACGGGATTACTTGAATCCTCGACATCGTGGTTCATTCGATGAGATCATCATGGAACATGTGGGAGCCAACATGGGTATCCAGATCCTGCTATTGGTTATTGGCCAAAGAGCTGTCTCGGTCATGTCTGCGTGATTCCCGAACCCGTAGGGTCTACACACTTAAGGTTCGGTGACGCTAGGGTTGTAGAGATATTAGTATGCGGTAACCCGAAAGTTGTTCGGAGTCCCGGATGAGATCCCAGACGTCATGAGGAGTTCCGAATGGTCCGAAGGTGAAGAATTGTATATAGGAAGTCCAGTTTCGGCCACCGGGAAAGTTTCGGGGGTCACCGGTATTGTATCGGGACCACCGGAAGGGTCCCGGGGGTCCACCGGGTGGGGCCACCTATCCCGGAGGGCCTCGTGGGCTGAAGAGGGAAGGGAACCAGCCCCTGGTGGGCTGGTGCACCCCCCTTGGGCCTCCTACTGCGCCTAGGGTTGGAAACCCTAGGGGTGGGGGGCGCCCCACTTGGCTTGGGGGGCAAGTTTCCCCCCTTGGCCGCCCCCCCTTGAGATTAGATCTCTAGGGGGCCGACACCCCCCTAGGGCCCCTATATAAAGAGGGGGGAGGGAGGGCAGCCGCACCTAGTCCCTGGCGCCTCCCTCTCCCCTTGTAACACCTCTCCCTCTCGCTGAGCTTGGCGAAGCCCTGCCGAGATCGCTGTTGCTTCCACCACCACGCCGTCGTGCTACTGGATCTCCATCAACCTCCCCTTCCCCCTTGCTGGATCAAGAAGGAGGATACGTCTTCCCCAACCGTACGTGTGTTGAACGCGGAGGTGTCGTCCATTCGGCAATAGGATCTTCGGTGACTTGGATCACGACGAGTACGACTCCCTCAACCCCGTTCTTTTGAATGCTTTTGCTCGTGATCTACTAGGGTATGTAGATGCTCTCCTCTCTCTCATTGCTAGATGACTCCATAGATTGATCTTGGTGAAGCGTAGAAATTTTTTATTTTTTGCAACGTTCCCCAACAGTGGTATCAGAGCTAGGTCTATGCGTAGTTTCTATGCACGAGTAGGACACAATCTTGTTGTGGGCGTAGATGTTGTCAATTTTCTTGCCACTACTAGTCTTATCTTGTTTTGGCGGCATCATGGGATGAAGCGGCCCGGACCGACCTTACACGTACGCTTACGTGAGACAGGTTCCACCGACTGACATGCACTAGTTGCATAAGGTGGCTAGCGGGTGTCTGTCTCTCCCACTTTAATCGGATCGGATTCGATGAAAAGGGTCCTTATGAAGGGTAAATAGAAATTGGCATATCACGTTGTGGTTTTGGCGTAGATAAGAATCGTTCTTGCTAGAACCCTATAGCAGCCACGTAAAAACTTGCAACAACAATTAGAGGACGTCTAACTTGTTTTTGCAGCATGTGCCTTGTGATGTGATATGGCCAAAAGGATGTGATGAATGAAATATATGTGATGTATGAGATTGATCATGTTCTTGTAATAGGAATCACGACTTGCATGTCGATGAGTATGACAAACGGCAGGAGCCATAGGAGTTGTCTTTATTTATTGTATGACCTGCGTGTCACTGAATAACGCCATGTAATTACTTTACTTCTTTGCTAAACCGTTAGCCATAGTAGTAGAAGTAATAGTTGGAGAACAACTTCATGGAGACACGATGATGGAGATCATGGTGTCATGCCGGTGATGAAGATGATCATGGCTCCCCGAAGATGGAGATCAAAGGAGCAATATGATATTGGCCATATCATGTCACTATTTGATTGCATGTGATGTTTATCATGTTTTTTCGCATCTGATTTGCTTAGAACGACGGTAGTAAATAAGATGATCCCTCACAATAATTTCAAGAAAGTGTTCCCCCTAACTGTGCGCCGTTGCGAAAGTTCGTTGTTTCGAAGCACCACGTGATGATCGGGTGTGATAGATTCCAACGTCCACATACAATGGGTGTAAGATGGATTTACACATGCAAAACACTTAGGTTGACTTGACGAGCCTAGCATGTACAGACATGGCCTTGGAACACAAGAGACCGAAAGGTCGAACATGAGTCATATGGAAGATACGATCAACATGGAGATGTTCACCGATGATGACTAGTCCGTCTCACGTGATGATCGGACACGGTCTAGTTGAGTCGGATCATGTATCACTTAGATGACTAGAGGGATGTCTAATCTGAGTGGGAGTTCATTAAATAATTTGATTAGATGAACTTACTTATCATGAACTTAGTCTAAAAACCTTTTGCAAAATGTCTTGTAGATCAAATGACCCACGCTCATGTCAACCTCAACTTCAACGCGTTCCTAGAGAAAACCAAGCTGAAAGATGATGGCAGCAGCTATACAGACTGGGTCCGGAACCTGAGGATCATCCTCATAGCTGCCAAGAAAGCATATGTCCTAGAAGCACCACTAGGTGAAGCACCCATCCCAGAGAACCAAGACGTTATGAACGCTTGGCAGTCGCGTGCTGATGATTACTCCCTCGTTCAGTGCGGCATGCTTTACAGCTTAGAACCGGGGCTCCAAAAGTGTTTTGAGCAACACGGAGCATATGAGATGTTCGAAGAGCTAAAAATGGTTTTCCAAGCTCATGCCCGGGTCGAGAGATATGAAGTCTCCGACAAGTTCTACAGTTGTAAGATGGAGGAAAATAGTTCTGTCAGTGAGCACATACTCAAAATGTCTGGGTTGCACAACTGCTTGTCCCAGCTGGACATTAACCACCCGGACGAGGCGGTCATTGACAGAATCCTTCAGTCGCTCCCACCTAGCTACAAGAGCTTTGTGATGAACTACAATATGCAGGGGATGGTGAAAACTATTCCTGAAGTATTTTCAATGCTGAAATCAGCGGAGGTGGAAATCAAAAAGGAACATCAAGTGTTGATGGTCAATAAAACCACTAGTTTCAGGAAAGGCAAGGGTAAGAAGAAATTCAAGAAGGACGGCAAGGGAGTTGCCGCGCCCGGTAAGCCAGTTGCCGGGAAGAAGCCAAAGAATGGACCCAAACCTGAGACTGAGTGCTTTTATTGCAAGGGAAACGGACACTGGAAGCGGAACTGCCCCAAATACTTAGCGAACAAGAAGGCCGGTAACACTAAAGGGATATGTGATATACATGTAATTGATGTGTACCTTACCAGTACTCGTAGTAGCTCCTGGGTATTTGATACCGGTGCCGTTGCTCATATTTGTAACTCAAAACAGGAGCTGCGGAATAAGCGGAGACTGGCGAAGGACGAGGTGACGATGCGCGTCAGGAATGGTTCCAAGGTCGATGTGATCGCCGTCGGCACTCTACCTCTACATTTACCTATGGGATTAGTTTTAAACCTCAATAATTGTTATTTAGTGCCAGCTTTGAGCGTGAACATTGTATCTGGATCTCGTTCAATACGAGATGGCTACTCATTTAAATCCGAGAATAATGGTTGTTCTATTTATATAAGAGATATGTTTTATGGTCATGCCCCGCTGGTCAATGGTTTATTCTTAATGAATCTCGAATGTGATGTTACACATATTCATAGTGTGAATACCAAAAGATGTAAGATTGATAATGATAGTCCCACATATCTGTGGCACTGCCGCGTTGGTCACATTGGTGTCAAACGCATGAAGAAGCTCCATACAGATGGACTTTTGGAGTCTCTTGATTTTGAATCATTTGACACGTGCGAACCATGCCTCATGGGTAAAATGACCAAGACTCCGTTCTCCGGAACAATGGAGCGAGCAACCAACTTATTGGAAATTATACATACTGATGTGTGCGGTCCAATGAGCGTTGAGGCTCGCGGTGGCTAACGTTATGTTCTCACTCTCACTGATGACTTAAGTAGATATGGGTATGTCTACTTGATGAAACACAAGTCTGAGACCTTTGAAAAGTTCAAGGAATTTCAGAATGAGGTAGAGAATCAACTGTTTGGGAACGTAGTAATTTCAAAAAAAAATCCTACGTACACGCAAGATCATGGTGATGGCATAGCAACAAGAGGGGAGAGTGTTGTCCACGTACCCTCGTAGACCGTAAGAGGAAGCGTTATGACAACGCGGTTGATGTAGTCGTACGTCTTCACGATCCGACCGATCCAAGTACCGAACGTACGACACCTCCGAGTTCAGCACACGTTCAGCTCGATGACGTCCCTTGAACTCCGATCCAGCCGAGTGTCGAGGGAGAGTTTAGTCAGCACGATGGCGTGGTGATGATCTTGATGTACTACCGACGCAGGGCTTCGCCTAAGCACCCTACGATATTATCGAGGTGGATTATGGTGGAGGGGGGCGCCGCACATGGCTAAGAGATCCAAGGGATCAATTGTTGTTGTGTCTAGAGGTGCCCCCCTGCCCCCGTATATAAAGGAGCAAGGGGGAGGGGGCGGCCGGCCTAGTAGGGGCGCGCCAAGGGGAGTCCTACTCCCACCGGGAGTAGGACTCCCTCCTTCCTTGTTGGAGTAGGAGAAGGGGAAAGAGGGGGAGAGGAGGAATGAAAAGGGGGCCGCACCCCTTGTCCAATTCGGACCAGAGGGGGGCTGCGCGCCTCCTTCCTTTCGGCCTCTCTCCTATATTCCCGTATGGCCCAATAAGGCCCATATACTCCCCGGCGAATTCCTGTAACTCTCCGGTACTCCGAAAAATACCCGAATCACTCGGAACCTTTCCGAACTCCAAATATAGTCGTCCAATATATCGATCTTTACGTCTCGACCATTTCGAGACTCCTCGTCATGTCCCCGATCTCATCCGGGACTCCGAACTCCTTCGGTACATCAAAACTTATAAACTCATAATAAAACTGTCATCGTAACGTTAAGCGTGCGGACCCTACGGGTTCGAGAACTATGTAGACATGACCTAGAACTATTCTCGATCAATAACCAATAGCGGAACCTGGATGTTCATATTGGTTCCCACATATTCTACGAAGATCTTTATCGGTCAAACCGCATAACAACATACGTTGTTCCCTTTGTCATCGGTATGTTACTTGCCCGAGATTCGATCGTCGGTATCCAATACCTAGTTCAATCTCGTTACCGGCAAGTCTCTTTACTCGTTCCGTAATACATCATCTCATAACTAACTCATTAGTTACAATGCTTGCAAGGCTTAGGTGATGAGTATTACCGAGAGGGCCCAGAGATACCTCTTCGACAATCGGAGTGACAAAACCTAATCTCGAAATACGCCAACTCAACATGTACCTTCGGAGACACCTGTAGTACTCCTTTATAATCACCCAATTACGTTGTGACGTTTTGTAGTACCCAAAGTGTTCCTCCGGTAAACGGGAGTTGCATAATTCTCATAGTTACAGGAACATGTATAAGTCATGAAGAAAGCAATAGCAACATACTAAACGATTAAGTGCTAGGCTAACGGAATGGGTCATGTCAATCACATCATTCTCCTAATGATGTGATCCCATTAATCAAATGACAACTCTTTTGTCCATGGCTAGGAAACATAACCATCTTTGATAAACGAGCTAGTCAAGTAGAGGCATACTAGTGACACTATGTTTGTCTATGTATTCACACATGTATTATGTTTCCGGTTAATACAATTCTAGCATGAATAATAAACATTTATCATGAAATAAGGAAATAAATAATAACTTTATTATTGCCTCTAGGGCATATTTCCTTCAGTCTCCCACTTGCACTAGAGTCAATAATCTAGTTCACATCGCTATGTGATTTAACACCAATATTCACATCTGCATGTGATTAATACCCATAGTTCACATCATCATGTGATCAACACCCAAAGGGTTTACTAGAGTCAATAATCTAGTTCACATCACTATGTGATTAACACCCAAAAGAGTACTAAGGTATGATCATGTTTTGCTCGTGAGAGAAGCTTAGTCAACGGGTCTGTCATATTCAGAGCTGTATGTATTTCGCAAATATTCTATGTCCACAATGCTCTGCACGGAGCTACTCTAGCTAATTGCTACCACTTTCAATATGTATCCAGATTGAGACTTAGAGTCATCTGGATTGGTGTAAAAGCTTGCATCGTTGTAACTTTTATGACGGGCTCTTTTATCACCTCCATAATCAAGAAACATCTCCTTAGTCCTCACTAAGGATATTCTTGACCCATGTCCAGTGATCTACTTATTAGATCAAAATTGTATTCATTTGCCAAATACAGAGCAAGGTATACAATAGGTCTGGTTCACAGCATAGCATACTTTATAGAACCTATGACTGAGGCATAGGGAATGACTTTTCATTCTCTTTCTATTTTCTGCAATGGTCGGGTCTTGAGTCTTACTCAACTTCACACCTTGTAACACAGGCAAGAACTCCTTCTTTGACTGTTCCATTTTGAACTATTTCAAAAAATTTATCAAGGTATGTGCTCATTGAAAAATCTTATCAAGCGTCTTGATCTATCTATATAGATCTTGATGCTCAATGCGTAAGCAGCTTCACCGAGGTCTTGCTTTGAAAAACTCTTATTCAAGTATCCTTCCATGCTATCCAGAATTTCCATATCATTTCCAATTAACAATATGTCATCCACATATAATATTAGAAATGCTACAGAGCTCCCACTCACTTTCTTGTAAATACAGGCTTCTTCAAAAGTCTGTATAAAACCATATGCTTTGATCACACTATCAAAGCGTTTATTCCAACTCCGAGATGCTTGCACCAGTCCATAAATGGATCCCTGGAGCTTGCACAATTTGTTAGCACCTTTAGGATTGACAAAACCTTCTGGTTGCATCATATACAACTCTTCTTTAAGAAAACCATTAAGGAATGCAGTTTTGTTTATCCATTTGCCAGATTTCATAAAATGCGGCAATTGCTAACATGATTCAGACAGACTTAAGCATAGATACAAGTGAAAAACTCTCATCGTAGTCAACATCTTGAACTTGTCGAAAACCTTTTGCGACAATTCTAGCTTTGTAGATAGTAACACTATCAGCGTCCGTCTTCCTCTTGAAGATCCATTTAATCTCAATGTCTCGCCGATCATTAGGCAAGTCAATCAAAGTCCATACTTTGTTTTCGTACATGGATCTTATCTCAGATCTCACGGCCTCAAGCCATTTTGCGGAATCTGGGCTCACCATCGCTTCTTCATAGTTCGTAGGTTCGTCATGGTCTAGTAACATAACTTCCAGAACATGGATTACCGTACCACTCTGGTGCGGATCTTACTCTGTAAGACCTACGAGGTTCTATAGTAACTTAATCTGAAGTTTCATGATCATCATCATTAATTTCCTCACTAATTGGTGTAGTAGTCACAGGAACAGATTTCTGTGATGAACTAATTTCCAATAAGGGAGCAGGTACAGTTACCTCATCAAGTTCTACTTTCCTCCCACTCACTTCTTTCGAGAGAAACTTCTTCTCTAGAAAGGATCCATTCTTGGCAACGAATGTTTTGCCTTCGGATCTGTGATAGAAGGTGTACCCAACAGTTTCCTTTGGGTATTCTATGAAGACACACTTCTCCGATTTGGGTTCAAGCTTATCAAGTTGAAAACCTTTTTCATATAAGCATCGCAACTCCAAACTTTAAGAAACGACAGCTTAGGTTTACTGCTAAACCATAGTTCATACGGTGTCATCTCAACGGATTTAGATGGTGCCCTTTTAAACGTGAATGCAGATGTCTCTAATGCATAACCCCAAAACGATAGTGGTAAACTGATAAGAGATATCATAGATCGCACCATATCTAGTAAAGTACGATTACGACTTTCGGACACACCATTACATTGTGGTGTTCCAGGTGGCGTGAGTTTGTGAAACTATTCCACATTGTTTTAATTGAAGACCAAACTCGTAACTCAAATATTCGTCTCCGCGATTAGATCGCAGAAACTTTATTTTCTTGTTACGATGATTTTTCCACTTCACTTTGAAATTCTTTGAACCTTTCAACTATTTCAGATTTATGTTTCATCAAATAGATATACCCATATCTGCTCAAATCATCTTGTGAAGGTCAAAAAATAACGATACTTGCCACGAGCATCAACACTCATTGGATCACATACATCGGTATGTATTATTTCCAACAAGTCATTAGCTCATTCCATTGTTCCGAAGAACGGAGTTTTAGTCATCTTGCCCAAAAAGGCACGGTTCGCAAGTATCAAATGATTCATAACCAAGTGATTCCGAAAATCCATCTTTATGGAGTTTCTTCATGCGCTTTACACCGATATGACCCAAACGGCAGTGCCACAAATAAGTTGCACTATCATTATTAACTTTGCATCTTTTGGCATCAATATTATGAATATGTGTATCACTACGATCGAGATCCAACAAACTATTTTCATTGGGTGTATGACCATTTGAAGGTTTTATTCATGTAAATAGAACAACAGTTATTCTCTGACTTTAAATGAATAACTGTATTGCAATGAACATGATCAAATCATATTCGTGCTCAACGCAAACGCCAAATAACATTTATTTAGGTTTAACACTAATCCCGAAAGTATAGGGAGTGTGCGATGATGATCATATCAATCTTGGAACCACTTCCAACATACATCGTCACTTCACCCTCAACTAGTTTATGTTTATTCTGTAACTCCTGTTTCGAGTTACTAATCTTAGTAACCGAACAAGTATCAAATACTCAGGGGCTACTATAAACACTAGTAAGGCACACATCAATAACTTGTATATCAAATATACCCTTGTTCACTTTGCCATCCTTCTTATCCACCAAATATTTGGAGTAGTTCCACTTCCAGTGACCATTTCCTGTGCAGTAGAAGCACTCAGTTTCAGGCTTAGGTCCAGCTTTGGGCTTCTTCATGGGAGTGACAACTTGTTTGCCATTCTACTTGAAGTTTCCCTTTCTTTCCCTTTGCCCTTTTCTTGAAACTAGTGGTCTTGTCAATCATCAACACTTGATGCTCTTTCTTGATTTCTACCTTCGTTGATTTCAACATCACGAAGAGCTCGGGAATTGTTTTCGTCATCCCTTGCATACTATAGTTCATCACAAAGTTCTAGTAACTTAGTGATGGTGACTAGAGAATTCTGTCAATCACTATCTTATCTGGAAGATTAACTCCCACTTGATTCAAGTGATTGAAGTACCCAGACAATCTGAGCACATGCTTACTAGTTGAGCGATTCTCCTCCATCTTTTAGCTATAGAACTTGTTGGAGATTTCATATCTCTCAACTCGGGTATTTGCTTGAAATATTAACTTCAGTTCCTGGAACATCTCATATGGTCCATGACGTTCAAAACATCTTTGAAGTCCCGATTCTAAGCCGTCAAGCATGGTGCACTAAACTATCAAGTAGTCATCATATTGAGCTAGCCAAATGTTCATAACGTCTGCGTCTGCTCCTGCAATAGGTCTGTCACCTAGCGGTGCATTAAGGACATAATTCTTCTGTGCAGCAATGAGGATAAACCTTAGATCACGGATCCAATCCGCATCATTGCTACTAACATATTTCAACACAATTTTCTCTAGGAACATATCAAAATAAACATATGAAAGCAACAACGCAAGCTATTGATCTACAACATAATTTGCAAAATACTACCAGGACTAAGTTCATGATAAATTTAAGTTCAATTAATCATATTACTTAAGAACTCCCACTTAGATAGACATCTCTCTAGTCATCTAAGTGATTACGTGATCCAAATCAACTAAACCATGTCCGATCATCACGTGAGATGGAGTAGTTTCAACGGTGAACATCAATATGTTGATCATATCTACTATATGATTCACGCTCGACCTTTCGGTCTCCGTGTTCCAAGGCCATATCTGTATATGCTAGGCTCGTCAAGTTTAACCTGAGTATTCCGCGTGTGCAACTGTTTTGCACCCGTTGTATTTGAACGTAGAGCCTATCACACCCGATCATCACGTGGTGTCTCAGCACGAAGAACTTTCGCAACGGTGCATACTCAGGGAGAACACTTCTTGATAATTAGTGAGAGATCATCTTATAATGCTACCGTCAAACAAAACAGAATAAGATGTATAACAGATAAACATCATATGCAATCAAAATATGTGACATGATATGGCCATGATCATCTTGCGCCTTTGATCTCCATCTCCAAAGTACTGTCATGATCTCTATCGTTACCGGCACGACACCATGATCTTCATCATCTTGATCTATATCAATGTGTCGTCACATGGTCGTCTCGCCAACTATTGCTCTTGCAACTATTGCTATCGCATAGCGATAAAGTAAAGCAATTATTTGGCACTTGCATCTTATGCAACAAAGAGACAACCATAGGGCTTCTGCCAGTTGCAGACAAAACATGATCATCTCATACAACAACTTATATATCATCACGTATTGACCATATCACATCACAACATGCCCTGCAAAAACAAGTTAGACGTCCTCTACTTTGTTGTTGCAAGTTTTACGTGGCTGCTACGGGCTTAGCAAGAACCGTTCTTACCTACGCATCAAAAACCACAACGATAGTTTGTCAAGTTGGTGTTGTTTTAACATTCGCAAGGACCGGGCGTAGCCACACTCGGTTCAAGTTAAGTTGGAGAAACAGACACCCGCTAGTCACCTGTGTGCAAAGCACGGCGGTAAAACCAGTCTCGCATAAGTGTACGCGTAATGTCGGTCCGGGCCACTTCATCCAACAATACCGCTGAACCAAAGTATGACATGCTGGTAAGCAGTATGACTTGTATCGCCCACAACTCACTTATGTTCTACTCGTGCATATGACATCAACGCATAAAACTAGGCTTTGATACCACTGTTGGGGAACGTACTAATTTCAAAAAAAATTCCTACGTACACGCAAGATCATGGTGATGGCATAGCAACGAGAGGGGAGAGTGTTGTCCACGTACCCTCGTAGACCGTAAGCGGAAGCGTTATGACAACGCGGTTGATGTAGTCGTACGTCTTCACGATCCGACCGATCCAAGTACCGAACGTACGGCACCTCCGAGTTCAGCACACGTTCAGCTCGATGACGTCCCTCGAACTCCGATCCAGCCGAGTGTTGAGGGAGAGTTCGGTCAGCACGACAGCGTGGTGACGATCTTGATGTACTACCGACGCAGGGCTTCGCCTAAGCACCGCTACGATATTATCGAGGTGGATTATGGTGGAGGGGGGCACCGCACACGGCTAAGAGATCCAAGGGATCAATTGTTGTTGTGTCTAGAGGTGCCCCCTGCCCCCATATATAAAGGAGCAAGGGGGGAGGGGGCGGCCGGCCTAGTAGGGGCGTGCCAAGGGGAGTCCTACTCCCACCGGGAGTAGGACTCCCTCCTTCCTTGTTGGAGTAGGAGAAGGGGAAAGAGGGGGAGAGGAGGAAGGAAAAGGGGGCCGCACCCCTTGTCCAATTTGGGCCAGAGGGGGGCTGCGCGCCTCCTTCCTTTCGGCCTCTCTCCTCTATTCCCGTATGGCCCAATAAGGCCCATATACTCCCCGGCGAATTCCCGTAACTCTCCGGTACTCCGAAAAATACCCACTCGGAACCTTTCCGAACTCCGAATATAGTCGTCCAATATATCGATCTTTACGTCTCGACCATTTCGAGACTCCTCGTCATGTCCGCGATCTCATCCGGGACTCCGAACTCCTTCGGTACATCAAAACTTATAAACTCATAATAAAACTGTCATCGTAACGTTAAGCGTGCGGACCCTACAGGTTCGAGAACTATGTAGACATGACCTAGAACTATTCTCGGTCAATAACCAATAGCGGAACCTGGATGTTCATATTGGTTCCCACATATTCTACGAAGATCTTTATCGGTCAAACCGCATAACAACATACGTTGTTCCCTTTGTCATCGGTATGTTACTTGCCCGAGATTCGATCGTCGGTATCCAATACCTAGTTCAATCTCGTTACCGGCAAGTCTCTTTAATCGTTCCGTAATACATCATCTCATAACTAACTCATTAGTTATAATGCTTGCAAGGCTTAGGTGATGAGTATTACCGAGAGGGCCCAGAGATACCTCTCCGACAATCGGAGTGACAAAACCTAATCTCGAAATACGCCAACTCAACATGTACCTTCGGAGACACCTGTAGTACTCCTTTATAATCACCCAGTTACGTTGTGACGTTTGGTAGTACCCAAAGTGTTCCTCCGGTAAACGGGAGTTGCATAATTCTCATAGTTACAGGAACATGTATAAGTCATGAAGAAAGCAATAGCAACATACTAAACGATCAAGTGCTAGGCTAACGGAATGGGTCATGTCAATCACATCATTCTCCTAATGATGTGATCCCATTAATCAAATGACAACTCTTTTGTCCATGGCTAGGAAACATAACCATCTTTGATAAACGAGCTAGTCAAGTAGAGGCATACTAGTGACACTATGTTTGTCTATGTATTCACACATGTATTATGTTTCCGGTTAATACAATTCTAGCATGAATAATAAACATTTATCATGAAATAAGGAAATAAATAATAACTTTATTATTGCCTCTAGGGCATATTTCCTTCATCAACGTGACCTAAAAATAAAGTTCTGACGATCAGATCATGGAGGAGAATATTTAAGTCACGAATTTGGTACGCACTTAAGGAAATGTGGAATCGTTTCACAACTCACGCCGCCTGGAACACCTCAGCGTAACGGTGTGTTCGAGCGTTGTAATCACACTCTATTGGATATGGTGCGATCTATGATGTCACTCACCGATTTACCACTGTCATTCTGGGGATACGCTCTAGAGACAGCTATATTCACTTAAAATAGGGCACCGTCTAAATCTGTTGAGATGACACCGTATGAATTATGGTTTGGGAAGAAACCTAAGTTGTTGTTTCTAAAAGTTTGGGGATGCGATGCTTATGTCAAGAAACATCAACCTGAAAAGCTCGAACCCAAGTCGGAAAAATGCGTCTTCATAGGATACCCTAAGGAAACCATTGGGTATACCTTCTACTTCAGATCCGAAGGCAAGATCTTTGTTGCCAAGAACGGATCCTTTCTGGAGAAAGAGTTTCTCCCGAAAGAAGTAAGTGGGAGGAAAGTGGAACTTGATGAAGTACTACCTCTTGAACCGGTAAGTAGCGCAGCTCAGGAAGATGTTCTTGTGGTGCCTGCACCGACTAGAGAGGAAATTAATGATGATGATAAAGGTACTTCAGATCAAGTTATTACTGAACTTCGTAGGTCCACGAGGACACGTTTCACACCAGAGTAGTATGGCAACCCTGTCCTGGAAATCATGTTGTTAGACAACGGTGAACCTTCGAACTATGAAGAAGCAATGGCGGGCCCAGATTCCAACAAATGGCTTGAAGCCATGCAATCCGAGATAGGATCCATGTATGAAAAAAAAGTGTGGACTTTGACAGACTTGCCCGATGATCGGCGAGCGATAGAAAACAAATGGATCTTTAAGAAGAAGACGGACGCGGATGGTAATGTTGCCATCTATAAAGCTCGACTTGTCGCTAAGGGTTATCGACAAGTTCAAGGGGTTGACTATGATGAGACTTTCTCTCCCGTAGCGAAGCTGAAGTCCGTCCGAATCATGTTAGCAATTGCCGCATACTATGATTATGAGATATGGCAGATGGACGTCAAAACGGCATTCCTTAACGGCTATCTTAAGGAAGAACTGTATATGATGCAGCTGGAAGGTTTTGTCAACCCTGAGAATGCTAACAAGGTATGCAAACTCCAGTGATCCATTTATGGGCTGGTGCAAGCATCTCAGAGTTGGAACATTCACTTTGATGAGATGATCAAAGCGTTTGAGTTTATGCAGACTTATGGAGAAGCCTGCGTTTACAAGAAAGTGAGTGGGAGCTCTATAGCATTTCTCATATTATATGTAGATGACATAGTTTTGATGGGAAATGATATAGAACTTTTGGACAGCGTTAAGGACTACTTGAATAAGTGTTTTTCAATGAAGGACCTTGGAGAAGCTGCTTACATATTAGGCATCAAGATCTATAGGGATAGATCGAGACGCCTCATAGGTCTTTCACAAAGCACATACCTTGATAAGATATTGAAGAAGTTCAATATGGATCAGTCCAAGAAGGGGTTCTTGCCTGTGTTGCAAGGTGTGAAATTGAGCTCAGCTCAATGCCCGACCACGGCAGAAGATAGAGAAAAGATGAGTGTCATCCCCTATGCCTTGGCTATAGGGTCTATTATGTATGCCATGCTGTGTACCAGACCTGATGTAAATCTTGCCGTAAGTTTGGTAGGAAGGTACCAAAGTAATCTCGGCATGGAACACTGGGCAGCAGTCAAGAATATCCTGAAGTACCTGAAAAGGACTAAGGATATGTTTCTCGTCTATGGAGGTGATGAAGAGCTCGTCGTAAAGGGTTACGTCGACGCTTGCTTCGACACAGATCTGGATGACTCTAAGTCACAAACCGGATACGTGTATATTTTGAATGGAGGGGAAGTAAGCTGGTGCAGTTGCAAGAAAAGCGTCGTGGTGGGATCTACATGTGAAGCGGAGTACATGGCAGCCTCGGAGGCAGCGCATGAAGCAATCTGGATGAAGAAGTTCATCACCGACCTAGGAGTCATACCCAATGCGTCGGGGCCGATAACTCTCTTCTGTGACAACACTGGAGCTATTGCCCTTGCCAAGGAGCCCAGGTTTCACAAGAAGACTAGGCACATCAAGCGTCGCTTCAACTCCATTCGTGAAAATGTTCAAGATGGAGACATAGATATTTGCAAAGTGCATACAGATCTGAATGTTGCAGATCTGTTGACTAAACCTCTTCCGCGAGCAAAACATGATCAACACCAGAACTCTATGGGTGTTCGATTCATCACAATGTAACTAGATTATTGACAATAATGCAAGTGGGATACTGTTGGAAATATGCCCTAGAGGCAATAATAAAATAATTATTATTATATTTCCTTGTTCATGATAATTGTCTATTATTCATGTTATAATTGTGTTATCCAGAAATCATAATACATGTGTGAATACATAGACCATAACATGTCCCTAGTGAGCCTCTAGTTGACTAGCTCGTTGATCAACAGATAGTCATGGTTTCCTGACTATGGACATTGGATGTCATTGATAAGGGGATCACATCATTAGGAGAATGATATGATGGACAAGACCCAATCCTAAGCATAGCACAAGATCGTGTAGTTCGTTTGCTAGAGCTTTTCCAATGTAAAGTATCATTTCCTTAGACCATGAGATCATGTAAATCCCGGATGCCGTAGGAGTGCTTTGGGTGTACCAAACTTCACAACATAACTGGGTGACTATAAAGGTATACTACAGGTATACCCAAAAGTATTTGTTGGGTTGACACGGATCGAGACTGGGATTTGTCACTCCGTATGACGGAGAGGTATCTCTGGGCCCACTCGGTAATGCATCATCATAATGAGCTCAATGTGACCAAGTGTTTGGTCACGGGATCATGCATTACGGTACGAGTAAAGTGACTTGCCGGTAACGAGATTGAACGAGGTATTGGGATACCGACGATCGAATCTCGGGCAAGTAACGTACCGATTGACAAAGGGAATTGTATACGGGATTACTTGAATCCTCGACATCGTGGTTCATTCGATGAGATCATCGTGGAACATGTGGGAGCCAACATGGGTATCCAGATCCCGCTATTGGTTATTGGCCGGAGAGCTGTCTCGGTCATGTCTGCGTGATTCCCGAACCCGTAGGGTCTACACACTTAAGGTTCGGTGACGCTAGGGTTGTAGAGATATTACTATGCGGTAACCCAAAAGTTGTTTGGAGTCCCGGATGAGATCCCGGATGTCGCAAGGAGTTTCGTAATGGTCAGGAGGTGAAGAATTGTATATAGGAAGTCCAGTTTCGGCCACCGGGAAAGTTTCGGGGGTCACCGATATTGTACCGAGACCACCGGAAGGGTCCCGGGGGTCCACCGGGTGGGGCCACCTATCCCGGAGGGCCTCGTGGGCTGAAGAGGGAAGGGAACCAGCCCCTGGTGGGCTGGTGCACCCCCCTTGGGCCTCCCCCTGCGCCTAGGGTTGGAAACCCTAGGGGTGGGGGGCGTCCCACTTGGCTTGGGGGCAAGTTTCCCCCCTTGGCCGCCGCCCCCCCCTTGAGATTAGATCTCTAGGGCCCGACGCCCCCCAGAGCCCCTATATAAAGAGAGCGGGAGGGAGGGCAGCCGCACCTAGTCCCTGGCGCCTCCCTCTCCCCTCGTAACACCTCTCCCTCTCGCTGAGCTTGGCGAAGCCCTGCCGAGATCGCCACTGCTTCCACCACCACGCCGTCGTGCTGCTGAATCTCCATCAACCTCTCCTTCCCCCTTGTTGGATCAAGAAGGAGGAGACATCTTCCCCAACCATACGTGTGTTGAACGCGGAGGTGCCGTCCGTTCGGCACTAGGATCTTCGGTGATTTGGATCACCACGAGTACGACTCCCTCAACCCCGTTCTCTTGAACGCTTCCGCTCGTGATCTACAAGGGTATGTAGATGCACTCCTCTCTCTCGTTGCTAGATGACTCCATAGATTGATCTTGGTGAAGCGTAGAATTTTTTTATTTTCTGCAACGTTCCCCAACAGTTACATATAACATTTGAGCAACCCCAAAGACAATCGTCCGATATGAAACAACGACTACGATACTCTCATGGTCTAAGCAACTAAAGAATACATTAACTCTTCATGTAATATCAATAAACTTGTGATGATTGCATCTCAAAGTATAACAAACAAGTTGGGTCAATTTAATATGATCGTTCTTCTAACATCATACCCTCAATGTTGTTTTTGGGACTATTGTTACACTTAATGAAATCCCAAGATCAGGAAAACATGATCAACATACAATACTTGAGCTAGTCCTAGAGGCAAGACTAAGAATCAGGTTTTACTATTTAACATTCCACACGTGCTTATGAGTTTTTCTCTTAATCACATATCCCAGAATCATAGTGGTTATAGCATAGAATATTAACTCTTAATTATAAATGTGAGAATAAATAATACAATATTATTGCCTCTAGGACATATTTCCAACAATTTTGTCGTAGGGGGAGACAGTAGTGTTTGTGAGGTCAAGGGACGGGAGATCCCAAAGCATACAAGTTTGCATACAAAGCTAGTGTCGAGGAGGCAATTTTTAGGCTTTAGGTCTCCATGGGTGATTCCTTTTTGTTTGTTGGAGTAGAGGAAGATAAGCCCCGTGTAGATGTTGGCGACCATTCTAATACGCATCCTCCAAAGAGGGGCTCCGTCTGGTGCTTGCACTGCAGACAATCCTCTAGGCTTCCATTCTACCAGAATTCAAAGACTAATGCGTAGGCCTCCTTGCACACTCCTATTAGAGTGACAAGGTCAGATGTCTCTTCTTGCAAAGTGTTTCTACCTGTAATATGTAGGAAACATATACATTTAGATGCACCATTCTAGTTTTTCTAATTTGAAAACATTTCTTACTGCTAATATGATGGCATGACAGTATGTTTGCAAGAATAACAAAAACTACCTCATCATTGAACTCTTTATCTCATGTTGCATCTTCATGGTTGAGTTTTTTTTGTGGCACAATATTGTGATAGATAAGTCCCTTATAGACGGTTCTGCACCCACCATCGATCCCCAATCTTTCTAGAGCCATGAAAGTTGTTTGTCGTATCTTTTATCTCCGTGTAGGTGAACTATGTTAAGGAAACAATGCTACTAGAGCCGAATACACCATTCCCATTTTTTTGATGCATCTCTTCAGCTTGTCCAACAACATGCACTTTCTTGCACTGCAAATTTTCTTCTAACAGTTGAATTAGGGAATTCATCTGGAGAGCCTTTTTCCACAGTTCTTATCCTTGCTCATTTGCCTTTTGCAATTCGTTGCATATGTGGTGGCCCTCTTTTTCGAGACCAGTCTTTTCTCTTGCGAGTCTTCCATTTACATCCTTTCTTTCTTTGAGGAATGATTATTCTCTTGCTTGGAACTACAAGAAAACAATTTTCTTGCTTGAGAGACACATTTACTAAGTAACATAAATTTGTTATTACTCGCAAAAAAAGAATAAATTTGTTGTGTTTAGGGAGAAAGGGTTGGAGATACACACACTCACACACAGAGACAAAGACACACACACACACACACATTAGATTAAGGAAACATAATTGATAAATAAAAATTGGGTGGAGGAGGAGGGGACGGAGGTGGAGGGTGGCAGAGGCTTTCAGATGGCGTCAGTGTTGGCGAAGCACGTCGCCGCGAGGGCCAAATCGTTACAGAGTTGGTAGACGTCGTCTCAACGCCGCCATCCTCATGGTCCCTGAAGTGGTTGTGGAGGACCGTGCCATCACATAAATTGATCGCCGACTAGCGTGACGTCACTGCCAACCGTTGCCTGCCAACATGAGGTGCGAGACAGAGGAGATGCTTTGCGACCTCGGTGACCCGACGACGATGGTGGCGATGACAAGCACCACCTGATGGGGAGCATGCCGGTCAGCACCCACGACCACGAGGCCTTTGGGTCCAATGTCATTGACATCTCCTCCTCCAACGAGTGGTACAATAGTTTATCTAGCTAATCTTGTACAAATTCTAGTAGTTGTGGTACCAATGAATAGATGTAGCACTAATGAATGACATCTACCTATTTGTATAATTAAGCACTGCAATCTATCTAGGTCGATTTTTTTTTGTGTGGGTGATTTGTGTG
>NC_041391.1:62619052-62626595 GCF_002162155.2 Triticum dicoccoides
GCTTGGAGCACTAACCTTACTCGTTGAGATCATAACGGTGGTGGCCGCGACCACGGTCAGCTGCAGCAAGTCGGCGAGCACACACAACTCGACAACTGCTTGAGGGTTGGCGTCGCAAGGGATCTGAGATGTAGGGGTGACCCAAGACTGGGATGAATGAGGAAAATAGATATAAGTGAAGTGATCGATCACATAGGCGGTTATAGCTACAAAGCCGCCTCTAATACTTACGAATTGGAGGCGGGTAGGCATTCGAAACCGCCTACATGGATTATTATAGGCGGTTTCAAATTTCCAAACCCTCCATGGAGAAAATAGCTGCCTCCGCTGAAATATTAGAGGCAACTTTGTTCTGCTCGATCACAACCACTCTTGAGGGACGTTGCTAATGCTTTTTTTCTCTATTAGTGAATTTTTGCCTGGGAGTGGTACGATTACTAGTACGAATGAGTGAGCTCGCTGTAACCCCAAGCTCGCTAGGGGGGGGGGGACTGGGAGGAGATGTACATGCTTGGAGCACTAACCTTACTCGTTGAGATCATAACGGTGGTGGCCGCGACCACGGTCAGCTGCAGCAAGTCGGCGAGCACACACAACTCGACAACTGCTTGAGGGTTGGCGTCGCAAGGGATCTGAGATGTAGGGGTGACCCAAGACTGGGATGAATGAGGAAAATAGATATAAGTGAAGTGATCGATCACATAGGCGGTTATAGCTACAAAGCCGCCTCTAATACTTACGAATTGGAGGCGGGTAGGCATTCGAAACCGCCTACATGGATTATTATAGGCGGTTTCAAATTTCCAAACCCTCCATGGAGAAAATAGCTGCCTCCGCTGAAATATTAGAGGCAACTTTGTTCTGCTCGATCACAACCACTCTTGAGGGACGTTGCTAATGCTTTTTTTCTCTATTAGTGAATTTTTGCCTGGGAGTGGTACGATTACTAGTACAAATGAGTGAGCTCGCTGTAACCCCAAGCTCGCTAGGGCTCAATTCTCCGCATCCACAAGGAGCTCCATCCAAACCAAGCCAAAACCCACTGAGCCCAACCCCGTTGTAGCACGCCAGCCCGCAAACGTAGCAGGGCGCCACCATCTGCCACCACTAATGAGATGCGCCACGTAGAGCACATCCGACGCCATTAAGCCACCGCGTCCCACATGCCCCTGCAACGTTCTTGCATGCAGCTCCGCCACCGCACCCCTCATGGAGTGCCGTGGCCCCGATGGGCAGTTGCACCCGGCGACACCGCTCCCGTTCGAGGAGGGAGGGAAGGCCTCTCAGCCGCCAATGCCCTCCGCGCTTCGCCCGATGGAACCCGTCGGCAACTGCGAGAGGAGGACAGGAGGAGAGGGGAGACGCTGAAGGCCGAGGCGAGGGTTCGCCACATCGCCGACGCTCACGGGAGCAATAAGGCATCCAAGTTGAAAATTTCTTACATTGTGACTGCACCCACCAACAGAATCCAGCTTCCTCTCAGAGCAGCACCATCTTTCCAAAATGCATGTCATGAGAACCAGGCGGGCTCATGCACCATCTGAATCTAAATTTTTCCTGAAATGGTCTATATAGCTTCCACCACCCAAGTGTGAAGACTATATCTCACTCAACTGAATTTATCCATTGTTTTTTTGTTTCTCCATTGGTTTATCTCCATTTTTCAGTTTTCTAGGTTTTTCACCGGGTTTCCTTGTTTCTTTCAATGTTTTTCTTTTCTTCTTCTTCTTTTTCATCTGGTTTATTTGTTTCTTTCTTGATTTTCTTTCCTTTTTCATTGATTTTCTTTTGTTTCTTTGTTAGCATCCATCGGAATGTTTTTCATTTTCTTTGGGTTTCTTTTTTGGTTTTATCATTTTTCTTGGTTTTCCAACAGTTCCACTGTTTGGCATCATTTTTTTGTTTTTTTTTCTGTTTTCTTTTTTCTCTTTCGTTTTTCTTGTTTTCTTTTCTCTGTGGTTTTCTTTGTTTCTTTATGTTTTTTTGTTTTTATACCTTTTTCATACACATTGTACATTCTCCGTATATAGCAGGAACCTTTTTTATCCACATTTATTATTTATAAAATACATGATTAACTTTGAAAAAAAATGTTTTGAGCTTTTTTTTCATACAGATAGTACAGTTTTCGCATACAGTTGGAACATTATTTTATACTCATTTAACATTTTTCAAATATATGTTGATCATTTTTTCATATATCTGTTTTTATGGCTAATTTTTTCATACAATTTGAATTTGTTCATTTTTTGTATACATTATAAACATTTTTCTTAGACACGTTTAGCATTTTTCAAATACATGATTAATATTATTTTTCAGATATTGTTTTGATGTCTAGTTTTTCTCATACAGAATGACATTTGTCGTATACATAAGGCAAAAAGAATCTTATACATGTTTACCATTTTCCAAATACCTAATTAATTAATTTTTTCTTCAGATATATGTTTTGATGTCTAGTGTCATCTCAGAAGATTCAGCAACCAAGCACATTTGCCCGTAGCATGAATTGGTGATTCTTGCGCTGTGCATAAATACGGGAGGGCAGCACCCGGCCCTTACCAACGGCCCAACCGCCTTCCCCACCAATTCTTCATACTCCCGCCAATCCCAACGGCCGCTTCCATGGCTTCCTCCTCCTCCTCCTCCTCCTCCTCCTCGCTGTCCTCCATGAGCTCCTCCTCCTCCTCCGCCATGTCGTCCGCGAGTTCCTCCTCCTCCCCCACGCGCGCCGCCTCCTCCTCCTCGCCGCCCCCCGCCCACGCCGCGCCGGCCCCTGCCCCCGCCCCGCCGGTGCCCAGCCTCCTCGACGACACCTCTTTTCCGCCTCTGGGTACCGCGCCACCGCGTCCTCCGAGGAGCGGGAGAGTTGCGCGGCCGCTGAGGAACGCCAAGGACCGACGGGAACGAGGGAAGGCTCCCAGCTACTCCTTCGACAGGGACACCGTCAAGTTCTCGCTTGACTCGCTCTGCGGGCGAGCGGACGATACCGCGCCAGGTACAGCGGCCACAGCCGACGCGGCCGAGGGGGGCGATACCGCGGCGGAGACCGCGGCCTCCGACGAGGAGCTCGATGCCGAGGCGGAGAAGACCTCGGACACGGCCGAGGCGGGCGGTACCGCGCAGGCGACCATCTCCGCGCGCCCGCCGATCTGCGCGTCTCCGGGAAGCCTCGCCGAAGCGGCGGCACTTCTCTCAGGTGCGGACCCGTTTCAGCCTAACCGAGTTTCCCTGTTGGTTTCTTGCCTTCTTGCCAGCTAATCGGAGCAATTCGTGCAGGGGCGCCCACCCTCTCGCCAGCTGCGCAGGCGTTCGGCGGCTACAGGTTCGGCACCACCTTCGGCGACTTCTTCCAGGACCTCGAGGCGCTCCAGGGTGAGCCGCAGGACGTCGAGGCGCTCCAGGTCGAGCCGCCGCCGCCCCGCGACCTCAGCCTGGTGCCTACGGGGCCGCCGTCCCAGTTCGTGGCGCCGCGCCTCGCCCACTACGGCAACGCGACGCGCCCGATGCAGTTCGCGGCGCCGCCGCAGCACATGCGCTTCCACCTCTCCGCACCTGGGCGCCCGGCGCTGTTCATCGACGTACAGTGGCGTTACGAGGTGACGCCTCCGCACCTCCCGCACCACCCACAGGGGGCGCTGCAGCTCTACGGGCATCCTCCGGTGCCGCCTGTCGGCCAGGTAGGCAGCCCGTGTTGGGATTGCCAGGCCCGGCCGGCGGAGCGGCCGTTTCCGTGCGGCCACGTCTTCCTCTGCCGCCCGTGCTACAAGCGCCGCATCTTGTGTCCGTGCTGCGCCGGCTGGGTTCCCTCGCCTTTCTGAAGGTATGTTTGGGATTCAAGCCAACTAATCGAGAAACTATGTTCCTGCTGTACTTGCAATAGATTTTGGGATGCAATCGTGTTCGTTCTATGCAAATACTTGTGTAGTTAGATTTGGGATGCGAACTAAAGATGCATTCGGTGGCGTGATCGTGTTCGTCCATGCTAGTACTTCTGTAGCTCCTGTGCAATGTTAGATTCCTGCATTCAGAAACTCCAGTGATTTAGTTGATCTGCTACTTGCTGAACTCTATGTTGGGAGTGATTTAGTACTAATTAATGGCGGCCTTTGATTAAATTTGTCATGCACAATGTTCACCTTTTGGTGCAGATGCTATTTGCTGCCTGACATTCAGCTTTTGGGCTTTATTTTGGTGCTGCTGCTTGTACCTGAAACAGTTTACTGAAACTGTTATACTCCAGAAACAGTTTACTGAAAGTGTTGTAGTCTGAAAAAAAAAACAGTTAACTGAAACGCTTGTAGTCTGATAGGTATTGGGAATTTTCTGCAACTGTTGTAAATCTTGTAGGTAAGTAAAATAAAATCTGTTATTCAGGGAATAAATCATCATGGAACTTAAAACTCCAAATCAGTTGACCCATCTCCATTCGGCTTTAACATAGAAGAGTGTGATATTCGTTTGATTTAGCTCATTTTACTTGCGGCGAATAACTCTGTGAACAAAATTCAGGTTCCAACAATTATAATTAAACGTATCTTATTTCCGCACATTAGCTATAATCTTGGTCTTGTCATTTTATTTTATTTCACAAAATTCTGAGATTTAGACTGTTTATGTGCCTCCTGCTGACCTTCTTTCGTGAGAATGTACCCCTGGCCTTCAATCTGTTATGCACAATGTACCGATATTAGTGTAGATACTATTTTACTGCATAAAAATATATTTAGAATCTTACTTTAGTTGAGTGCTAATCTGATCGTGTTGGGAATTGTCTGCAACTGTTCTAATCTTTCAGATAAGTAAAAGAATATCTGTTATTGCGGGGATAAATCATTATGGAACTTAAAACTCCAAACCAGTTGATTCATCTCCTTTTGGCTTTTGCATAGAAGATGGTGATATCCATTTGATTTAGCCCATTTTACTTGCCTCAGATAAATCTGTGAACAAAATTCAGATTCCAACAATGCTAAATTAAATGCATCTTGTTTCTGCACATGAGCTGTTTTCAGGTTTTGTACATGAGCTCTAACCTTGGTCTTGTTTTTTATTTTATTTTACAAAATTCTGACATGTAAATTTTACTTCAGTTGAGTGCTAATCTGATCATGCTTGGAGAAAGGATATTATGATACGTTCTCTTAGGATCTGGTAGTGGTCTGAAACTGTTGCCATTGTGTGTTGAGTAAAAGTAATTGGATGAACATAGTAGGTGCCATTGTGGATTTGGTCAGTCCTTGATTCAGTTTCGTAACATTTGCCTATAGATAGATAGGTAAATCAAGTTCAGTCATCTCATTTCACCTTTGCAGATAAGATATTAACTTTCTAAACCTCTGAATTAAATGCAGGTAGTATCTTACAATAGTGCATAAAAGTGAGAGTGAAAAATCGTCAACTTTTCAGTGAGATTGTGCATGGCTCTTTGCTTCATACATTCAAGTCTTGGTCACAAACTGTATGATAAAACAAATGACACAGATGGTTTACTTAAATATCACAAGGTCCCAGGATGATGCAAACATAAGCATACTTTTCCCCCCTCTTGAACACACACCGAAGTGTGTGCATCTTCTGTATTACATGAAAGCACCTACATGGCACAGGTCCTACAACCAAAGAACAGAAAGCTGAAAAGATCTAAAACTAGAGCAAAAAAGCCTAGCAAACTCAATAAACAAATGGACTGTACAGCGACAATACACTCCCGCGATCAAGCACCAGGAGGGCGCGCGTGCAGAGTCAGGCGGAGTACTGCTTTTGCGCCAGTGAGCATCCAGAGCTTCTTCAATGGTTATTTCGCCCACCAGTGTCATAATCTCCAAGACGCAACACGGTCGGCAGGATCAGGGAGCGCAAACCCTTGATCTTGCCAGCGCCGGCTTGCTCTTCAGCTGATAGAAACTATAAATTGAAGGTGTCGCCCGACCGCGGACACAGTGGCTGAAGCGACCGTTTGCTAAGGACATGTTGCCAACGTCCCCTGGCAAAGACATATTCAGTTAGAACGCGGGACATTGACTTTGCTTCTTGGTTCCAAAGGGGGCAGATTGCCCGGTGATGCAAATTTTCTGCTTGATGTGCACGTGCTGCTATGAAAATGTGTCAGAACAAAATAAATGGAACCTCAGAAGAAATGAAATAAAAATGGTTGACATCAAGAATTACCAATTCACAGACAGTCAGAGCACCACCCATTACACCATATGAGCTCAAAATCATTGTTGTGGATAATGCTGAGCCAAATATAACACTTTGCCAAAAGTTCAGGTAGGCGAGGCTACTTTGGGTTTTCAGTGCATCATCCTCGTACTCCGATGGCATTGTAAGAAAGTAGTTAATACATCAGATATATTTAATCAAACCAACCTATGGTGTATGCCAGTGTTAATTGCTGGTTGATATTCATCAAAACTATGAAGCACAACGGGACTGCATATTTAAAACTTTCTGAAGTAGAACAGATTTCAAAAGATAGGCATCACAATACTCCGTACGTATCAGGCCCTGCCATTTAGTGTTTGTAAAAAACATTATATATAAAACTGACCACATATCCAATACCAGTTGGTAAAATAGGAACATCTGGCTGTGCATTTCCACTCTACAATATCATTTCTCTCAAAGCTGAATCCATATATGTGCTCACACTTTAAACATTTGTCATGCTTCTGAACTGCAAATTGCTCATTGATGAAGAAAGTCAAAGCAAGATTTGTACGAACATGCTAAAATTGCAATATGGGAGGGTAAGAAAATGGGCTAGACACCAGGTTAATGGACCAGCATGGGCGTACAGGCAACCAGGAAGGGCAGTGGGGGTACAGGTAGAAGAAAAGATCAGGGACACACTTACTGTTGGATTTAATTTGAATGGGTCTGTCTAGATGTGCCCTTGCACATCTAAGTGGCTCAATCAAACATAAAAGAAAAAGAAAAGAAAGAAAGAAAAAATAAAATACACACACCAATCTCCACGTAAGATCAATGACATACGACATAGATGTGCAATACTTATGGCAGGATGGCACATCTAGATGTGCTTTAGCAAAACTGAATTTGAATTGCAAAGTGGGTGTGGCTTACACCCATTTGTCTCTCTTCTTCCCCTGAAGACACATGAATACAAATCAATGCAACAATTTCCGAATGCCTGCTGCTGGCTGCTAATGCCTGTACCTAGCAACACTCGATCTTCAGACTTCAGTTTCACCGACACGTCGGAGAGGCGGCCGCGGCACCGCCGGCGAGCACGCCATGGCACCAGCGACGTGGTGCAGAATTAGGGAGGCTGGTCGGAGAGAGTTGGGATAAGCGGAGGGGAGGGCAGGAGCAGTGTAGGCGGCAGCCGGGAGAAGCACAGCGGCAGGGGAGGCCGCGGCTGGGGCCAGCAAAGGAGGTGGCGGCGGCGGGGAGAAGCAGAGCAGCGTAGGAGGCAACTAGGGACAGCAGTGGGAGTGGGGGGCTGGAGGCGGCGGCGGCGGCGGGGAGAAGCAGAGCTGATTGAACTCGCGATACCAGGGATCGAATCATCGGC
>NC_041391.1:62626908-62664595 GCF_002162155.2 Triticum dicoccoides
TTTTGCAGATCGAGGGCATTTTGGTCCGTGTATAAAATACGAGATCAAATACGTATGGGTAATTTTTTTCCAGGAAACTTTGAGAGCTTTTATTCAACAAAGGAGTTCATGGGGCAGTCTGCAATGAGACTACTGACCAAGAACGAGGGGGTAGAGTCTGTGCGACTTGCGGTAAACGTCTTGCCTTTCCTGGCAGACGTGTTGCGTGTTAAATAGCTGGGTTGCAAACCCGGATACGTGTACAAGTAGTTGGGATACATCTTGGAGAGAAAGAATACTAGAAATAAAAAAAGATAAAGATTACAAAATATCCTAGCTAACTAACTACTCCACGGTCGATGATCCTCCTTGGTGTGCACGCAATAACCACGCAACAATATTATGTTTGACACCCTCCCTTAATCATAACTTCATCAAGTTGAGATTATGCTTGAAGTCTTCAAAGCTTCTTGTGGGTAGAGCTTTGGTGAAACCATCCGCAACTTGGTCTTGAGAATGAATGAACCGAATATCTAAGAGTTTATTTGCAACTCTTTGTCGAACAAAATGAAAGTATATCTCAATGTGTTTAGTTGTAGCATGAAAGATTAGATTTGCTGATAGGTAGGTAGCACATAGATTATCACACCATAGACATGGAGCTCTAGTGTTTTTCATACCTAGTTCCTTCAAAATTGACTGCACCCATATGATCTCTGCTGTTGCATTTGCCAATGCTTTGTACTCTGTTTCTGTGCTAGATCTGGAAACAGTGATTTGCTTCCTTGCACTCCAAGATATCAAATTGGGTCCAAAAAATACTGCAAAACCACTAGTTGAGCGTATTTCATCTAGACATCATGTCCAGTTTGAGTTAGAGAAAGCACTAATAAGTGTAGAGGATGACTTGCTGAAATTTAGGCCAATGCTCAATGTGTTCTTCACATATCTTACTATGCGTTTTACAGCAGTCAAGTGGACTGTAGTAGGTGCATGCAAGAACTGACATACTTTGTTAACAACAAATGAAATGTTTGATCTGGTAAGTGTTAAGTAAGTGCATCTACCAGACTTCTATATATTGTACGATTATCTGAATCTAAAAGCTCTCCTTCACCAAGAGATAATTTTTCTGTGCTAGATAGAGGAGTGGGTGCAGGCTTACAACTTTGCAAACCAGCCTTTTTTTACCAAGTCTGTTGCATACTTTCTTGAGAGAGGTGACACTAGTGCAGAACCGGGCAATAGCACCGGTTCGTAAGGCCCTTTAGTGCTGGTTCCATAACCGGTACTAAAGTGTGGGCACTAAAGGCCCCCCCCTTTAGTACCGGTTCAACATGAACCGGTGCTAAAGGGAAACCACGTGGCACGAGCCAGCTCCAGGGGCCTGGAGCCCTTTAGTACCGGTTGGTAAGACCAACCGGTACTATAAGGTTTTTTTTTTAGTTTTATGATTTCTTTTTCATTTAATTTTGTGTTTCCATTTTAATTCTTTTTCGTTTGCTGGTATTTTACGATACTACACATTGTACACGTTATGCATATATATATATATATATATATAAATAGAATTTCTAGTAGAACCAATCATGCATATATATATCATCAATGTCTCACAAACCATCATATTAATTAATTCACACATACACACATGTATAGCTATATACAATTTCTCCTACATATGCATGTTGCCTTCGGAGCCAGTGGCATTAGCCTAATTGGTGCCTTCGGAGCACGATGACAATTGGAAGTGGTTTTCATGAGGGCGGTAGCGGGTAATAGTATTCTCCCTTCGGATTTATGACCTGGTCGAGCAAAAATCCCGCTATTTCCTCTTGAAGTGCTTCTACGCGCTCCGTTTCTAGGAGCTTCGCCCGCACCTCTCTAAACTGTTAAGGAGATCAATATGCATGTGTATTAGTTGTGTGACTAGATATCGATAATGATGTAAAAATTGTGAATAGTGTTTTGACAAGCGTACCCATTCCTGTCTTTGAGATCTGCTCCTTTCGGACGCCAACATGCGAATGTTCTCGCAAACGCAGAATGCACACAGATCAGTCCCCTGCACCTGCTTCAGGGCCTTTACGAGAATGGAATTTGATCAGATAATAATTAATCAAGCATGATAATTAAAGAGATGGCAGCTAGCTAGCTAGCTAGTACTACTTAATTACTTACCTTGGGTCTTCCCCATTGAAGCTTTTGTTTCCATTCGCCTTCCGTGACGCTGATGAACCTTGCCCAAGCCCTGCCCGCCGACAAAGAAAATGAATAAAGGGGTTATTAAATAGTTCATATCATGAAATGACGAACTAAATAGGCCAAGATATATAGTTAATAATGATTGAAATTACCTGTTGACTATCCCAAACAAGATGTTATAGTCAGTTTTTTCTTTGAGTAGTGAGTCCAGTATTTCAACTGTTCCGGCGTCAACTTTAATGATACACAAGACCCAGTGAAATCTGCATGCACACACGTTTGCATGTCTTAATTAAGCGGGCATATGTAAGCAAAAACATGTAGCTAGCTAGTAGGCAAAAACAGAGAATTTGTCGTACAAGAAAGTGTGACTCACTGGAAGTTGTAAGGAAGTAGTATATCTTCATTGTATTTGAGGCGCTTCAAGAACTCTAGCATGCTGTCCTCTACGGCCTTTGCATGACATGCATCTATTTTCCATTTGTATTCATTAACGGTGTTTGGGTCAATGAACCCAATGCCATAGCATCCACCTTTTCTCATTTCATACATCTTTATCCTGCATATAATACCACAGAAAAGAATATAGTGAGGATAATTACAGGTAATGATTGATCAATAGGATCACTACAGCTAGCTTGAGACTTAAATTACAGAAAGAAATCACTTACAGACAATAGCAACTGATGATAGATTTGTCGAGTGCGTCTTGATTGTATAACTGAAACAGTTCAGAATACTCAACGGACACAACTTTCTCATGGTAGTAATGCTCCTTCTTGATATTCACCATGAGGGACAATCGATCGGAAATCTTGGTAATGTTCATGTACCATTCGTGCAATTCATACATTCTCGTTGGGAGGTTCTTGACCTTGTCTGGCTCGACCAAAGGTTGGCCCCGGACATATTTCCGTTTTATTTCATCCTCTCTAAGCACAGGCATGGGCTCGATCTCGAGGAGTTGTCCAACAGTGATTTTGAGAACTTCAGCCTGCATTATATGCTCCTCCGTTATTACCACATTGCCCACCTCAGGAACGTAAACTGTTTGCCCACAATAATATTGGGCGCGCGTACTGTCACGTGTTGTTGGCACAACAAGCGAGGGGATCGATTGCGCCGCCTGTTCTCCCAGCTGGGGAATGGTTTTCCCGCATTTTTTGACAGCTGCTTCTTGTTTGCTCGATCCCGAGCTCGCCTCCTTATGTAGACGTGCTCGATTTAACTTCCTGATGTGGCGCTCATAGTCTGTGTCAACAGGCTTGGGAGCTGGTGGTTGAGCCATACGAATGAAGTGGTCAATCGTTTCCTCAGGCACTTTCTCCCTTGGCGGGTGGCGGTTTCGGTGCAAAATGGGCTTCCACCTCGGACTTTGATATGGCTGCGATTTCCTCCTCAGACCTGTCATAAGCCCTCTGCGGAAGAGGCGTGAGGCTTGGACCATATTTATATCGCTTGCCTCGCCTGTACTTCCTGTACTACCTCGACTCGTACCGCTACGCACCATAGCTGCGGGGTGTCTCTTCTGTGATTGCTGAGGCGGCGGAGTGGACGAGGAGGAGTGGCCGCCTGAAGCTGTGCCAGACTTGGAGGAGGAGTGGCCTGAGGTTGTGCTGGACTTGGAGGAGGAGTGGATGTCTGACGCTGTGGCGGACTTGGAGGAGGAGGAGTGGCCTGACACTTTGCCGGTCTTGGAGGAGGAGTGGCCTGACACTTTGCCGGACTTGGTGGACTTGCAGGAGCGGGAGACTGCTGACTCGGTGGCGGACTTCGACGAGGAGTCGGCTGACGCGGTGTCGGTGGCCTTTGAATGATGATGCAATCCTTTTTCCATAGGATGATACGATGTTTGGCGTCTCCGAGAAAGCGCTTGTCGTCACCTCCAGGATAGTCAAGCTCTAGCTTCGAATATGGGTCCACCACCTCATCAACCAAGACACGAGCATAGCCCACTGGAATCGGGTTGCAATGGAAGGTTGCCTTGGGGGGATTTGTAAAAGCAACGGCGTCCGCCACCTTCATGGATATGTTCTTCATTTTGACGTGTAGCTCGCAGCTAGTGTTCTCCGTGATGTCATCCACGGGGTATCTACCCAGCATTGCGTTGTTCGGGGCGGAACCCATGCTGCTTCTCGGCATGGATGGGGTGGTGCTATCCAATGCTGGATCATTCGCTAGCTGCTGCAGCTGCTGAGACCCCCTTTGCTGGGTAAGTGAGTCGATCTGCTCTTGCTGCCGCTGGAATTGTCATAATCTGCTCCAGCTGCCGTCATAATCTTCTTCATTCTGATCATCATTTGGCCCGCGTATCATATCGAACATGGTCTGTTCTTCCTCTCTGTCGGTATTGTCTGCCATAGCTTTTATTTAACTAATTCAAAAGAAATATAAAACAATTTAGTATTCAAATTACATCGTCTCGAATAATAGATATAATCTCGAATACTTTGTCTAGAATAATAGATATAATCTCGAATACATCGTATCGAATAATATATAATATTGAATAGTACATCACTGGCTAGCTAATTAAAGATCGAATACTACAGAAGAATCTAGGACACTCGCGGTTCCTGCGGCGCGGGCGGTGGACACCCAAAGAGAAGGAACCCTCACAGGATCATAGCTGAAGTGAGATCCCCAAAGATACTGCCAGGTATTGGAGAACCTGCCGCCCTCTAACGCAACCATGTAGCGATGGACGTGCTCATCCTCCTCCCTGACACGGCGACGTACCACCTCCGGCGGGGCCGGGTCCCTCCGCACCGAAACTGGCCCACGCGAACGCCACCAAACGAGATCAGGGTCGACGACGGGAGCCGGGGCCGGGTTCCTCATCAAGCGGCGCGCCCCTCCAGGCAGCACCTCCCAGTGCCAGCCCGGCGGAGCCCAGTCCCGGACATGGGTCGGCTGGACATCGTCGCGGACGGGTCGACGGCGAGGATGCGGGTCGGGCATCGTCGAGAACAAATACTAGCTATATGCCCGCAAAAAGTAACAATTTTTTAATGATTGGATTTTGATAACTAAAATTTCTAACATTTCTATATAACACTAATTATGCTAATCTAAATAATCTAAATAACACTAAAATTTCTAACATTTCTATATAACACTAATTTCTAACATTTCTATATAACACTAATTTCTAACTGATTAAACACTAATTATATCCATCTAATTAACATGCATTCATACATATATAATAGTGAAAAAATAATAATCTAAATAATCTAAACTAATTAAAAATACAAAATACGTGTGTGTGTGCGTGTACTAATTAAACACTAATTATCTAAACTAATTAAACATACAAAATAATAATCTAAATAATCTAAACTAATTAAAGACTAATTATCTAAATTAATTAAACATGCTTGTGTGTGTGTGTGTACGGGCTCGGGGAGGGCTCACAGCGGGCGACGGCGACGGCGAGGCGACGGGGACGGCGAGGCGACGGCGAGGCGACGGCGAGGACGGCGCGACGGGGACGGGGACGGCGCGACGGGGACGGGCCCGGGGCGGCGACGGAGACGAGGGCGGCGACGGGGACGGGGGCGGCGACGGAGACGAGCGGCGACGGAGACGATCGAGGGCGGCGGCGACGGCGACGGAGACGGAAACAGAGGAACGAACAGAGAGAGAAACTGAAATTTTCGTAGCTGTTGTATATATAGAAGGCACCTTTAGTACCGGTTGGAGGCACCAACCGGTACTAAAGGCCTGTTTTGGCCAGGCCAAGTGGCGGGAAGCGACCCCCTTTAGTACCGGGTGGTGGCACAAACCGGTACTAAAGGCCCCCCCTTTAGTACCGGTTTGTGCCACGACCCGGTACTAAAGGGGGTGCGCTGGCGCAGGTGCGGTGCGGCAAGTTTAGTCCCACCTCGCTAGCCGAGGGGCGACCACACTGGTTTATAAACCCCCGTGCGATCACTCTCTCGAGCTCCTCTCCAAAGCAGGCTTACTGGGCCTACGTGTTCTTTGCAGCCCTATGGGCCCACTTGGCCTTTGCGGGCCTGCATCCTGGCCCAACTACAGGTTGGGTTTCTAGTCGTATGCAGGCCGCTCTAGCCTAGTAGGCGGGCTTATTTTTATTTTATTTTTTGCTTTATTTATTTTTGTGTTGTTTTTTTGTGTATTTAGAGTTTCTTTGTGAACATTTTTGTTTTAGGTACAAAAAATTACAAACTTTTTGTTAGGGCTTTTTTTATTTTTTTGCGTTATTTATTTTTATGTTGTTTTTTTGTGTATTTAGAGTTTCTTTGTGAACATTTTTGTTTTAGGTACAAAAAATTACAAACTTTCTGTTAGTGCCCGTGCTTTTCAAATTTGAATAGTTTAAATTTTAAATTATTTGAAATTAGTCTGAATCACTAGTTTGTGAATAACTTAACTTTAAAAATCAGTAAAGGCATGAAAGAATTTGTTTGCACATAAAATTTCTTCGCGTTTCAAATGCCAAAACACATAACTACCCTAACTATTACAGAGATTCCCCTCTCGATGCGAAACACAGAAGAAAGTGATGATAGCTAGTGAAGCCGATCACGTCCCAGATCTTTGAGTGTGAAACTTTTTCTTCGCGTGTGTCCCTTTGCGCCGTAATCATGGAAAATCTTCATCATTTAACGGGATGCTTGGGCCAATATTCACTGTGAATGGAGCAATTTCATCAAACTTTTCATAATCTTCTGACTTGTCTGTCTTGTCATCCACTCCCACGATGTTTCTCTTCCCAGAAAGAACTATGTGCCGCTTTGGCTCATCGTACGATGCATTCGCTTCCTTATCTTTTCTTTTTCTTGGCTTGGTAGACATGTCCTTCACATAGAAAACCTGTGCCACATCATTGGCTAGGACGAATGGTTCGTCTGCATACGCAAGATTGTTGAGATCCACTGTTGTCATTCCGTACTGCGGGTCTTCCGTTACCCCGCCTCATGTCATATTGACCCATTTGCACCGAAACAAAGGGACCTTTAAACCATGTCGATAGTCAAGTTCCCATATGTCCTGTATATAACCATAATATGTTTCCTTTCCCGTCTTGGTTTCTGCATCAAAGCGGACACCACTGTTTTGGTTGGTGCTCTTCTTATCTTGGGCGATCGTGTAAAATGTATTACCATTTATCTCGTACCCTTTGAAAGTCATTATATTCGAAGATGGTAACTGGGACAACAAGTACAGGTCATCTTCAATAGAGGTGTCATGCATGGTACGTGTCTGCAACCAGCAGGCGAAACTCCTGGTTTGTTCACGTGTAATCCAGTCATCAGACCGCTCCGGGTGTTTGGAGCGTAGCAAATTCTTGTGTTCATCCATATACGGAGCCACCAAGGCGGAATTCTGTAGAACTGTGTAGTGTGCTTCAGTGAGAGAATGTCCGTCCATACATATTATTTGTTCCCCTCCTAGCGTACCTTTTCCATCCAGTCTGACCTTATGCCGCGATTCAGGAACACCAATCGGCTTAAGATCAGGAATAAAGTCAATACAAAACTCAATGACCTCCTCATTTTGATGGCCCTTGGAGATGCTTCCTTCTGGCCTAGCACGGTTATGAACATATTTCTTTAAGACTCCCATGAACCTCTCAAAGGGGAACATATTGTGTAGAAATACAGGACCCAAAACGTTAATCTCTTGGCACAGGTGAACTAGGACGTGTGTCATGATGTTGAAGAAGGATGGTGGGAACACCAACTCGAAACTGACAAGACATTGCACCAAATCATTCTGTAACCTTGGTATGATTTCTGGATCGATTACCTTCTGAGAGATTGCATTGAGAAATGCACATAGCTTCACAATGGCTAATCGAACGTTTTCTGGTAGAAGCGCCCTCAATGCAACCGGAAGCAGTTGCGTCATAATCACGTGGCAGTCATGAGACTTTAGGTTCTGGAACTTTTTCTCTGCCATGTTTATTATTCCCTTTATATTCGACGAGAAGCCAACCGGTACCTTAATACTAAGCAGGCATTCAAAGAAGATTTCCTTCTCTTCTTTGGTAAGAGCGTAGCTTGCATGACCCTGATGTATGCCGTCTTCTCCATGCATACGTTGTTGGTCCTCCCGTGCCTCAGGTGTATCTTTTGTCTTCCCATACATGCCCAAGAAGCCAAGCAGGGTCACACAAAGATTCTTCGTCACGTGCATCACGTCGATTGCGGAGCGGACCTCTAGGTCTTTCCAATATGCCAGGTCCCAAAATATAGATTTCTTCTTCCACATGGGTGCGCGTCCGTCAGCGTCCTTTGGAACAGATTGTCCGCCAGGACCCTTTCCAAATATCACCTTCAAATCCTTGACCATATCATGTACATCAGCACCAGTACGGTGGCGAGGCTTCGTCCGGTGATCCGCCTCACCTTTGAAATGCTTGCCTTTCTTTCTTACGGGATGCCTGCTCGGAAGAAATCGACGATGTCCCAGGTACACATTCTTCTTACAACTATTCAAATATATACTGTCGGTATCATCCAAACAGTGCGTGCATCCGTGGTATCCCTTGTTTGTCTGTCCTGAAAGGTTATTGAGAGCAGGCCAATCATTGATGGTCACGAACAGCAATGCCTTTAGGTCAAATTCTTCCTGTTTGTGCTCCTCCCATGCACGTACACCTGTTCCATTCCACAGTTGTAAGAGTTCTTCAACTAATGGCCTTAGATACACATCAATGTCGTTGCCGGGTTGTTTAGGGCCTTGGATGAGCATTGGCATCATAATGAACTTCTGCTTCATGCACAACCAAGGAGGAAGGTTATACAAACATAGAGTCACAGACCAGGTGCTAGGGTTGCTGCTCTGCTCCCCAAAAGGATTAATGCCATCTGCGCTTAGACCAAACCATACGCTCCTTGCGTCATCTGCAAACTCCTTCCCGTACTTTCTTTCGATTTTTCTCCACTGCGACCCGTCAGCGGGTACTCTCAACTTTCCGTCTTTCTTACGGTCTTCTCTGTGCCATCGCATCGCCTTGGCATGCTCTTTGTTTTGGAACAAATGTTTCAACCGTGGTATTATAGGAGAATACCACATCACCTTGGCAGGAATCTTCTTCCTGGGGCGCTCGCCCTCGACATCACCATGCTCATCGCGGCTGATCTTATAGCGCAATGCACCACATACCGGGCAAGCGTTCAAATCCTCGTACTCACCGCGGTAGAGGATGCAATCATCAGGGCATGCATGTATCTTCTGCACCTCTAACCCTAGAGGGCAGACATCCTTCTTTGCTTCGTACGTACTCTCGGGCAATTCGTTGTCCTTTGGAAGCATATCCTTTATCATTACCAGCAACTTTCCAAATCCCTTGTCAGATACACCATTCTCTGCCTTCCATTGCAGCAATTCCAGTGTGGTGCCCAGCTTTTTCTTGTCACCTACGCAATTCGGGTACAACAATTTTTTGTGATCCTCTAACATGCGCTGCAACTTCTTCTTCTCCAAATCACTTGCGTAGTTTCTCTTTGCATCGGCAATGGCCCGACCTAGATCATCAACGGGCTCATCTGATGCCTCTTCTTCAGCTTCTTCCCGCATTGCCGGCTCAGCTTCTTTCCGCATTACCGGCTCAGCTTCTTCCCCCATTGTTGTATCATCGTATTCAGGGAACCCATGGCCATGATAGCTGTCGTCGTCCTCTTCTTCTTCATTGTCTTCCATCATAATCCCTCTTTCTCCGTGCTTGGTCCAAACATTATAGTGGGGCATGAAACCGGACTCAAACAGGTGGACGTGAATGGTTCTTGACGTAGAGTAATTGCGACCATTCTTACAGCCAGCACATGGACAAGGCATAAAACCACCCCCCCGCTTGTTTGCCTCAGCCGCAAGCAGAAAAGTATGCACGCCCTCAATGAACTGGGGAGAGCATCGGTCATCGTACATCCATTGCCGGCTCATCTTCATTACACAACACCGAATAGACCAAATTAATACAAGTTCATACATAAAGTTCATACAACACTTAAATGCAACAAACAAATAACTCTCTAGCTAAAGCATTTAAATGCAACAACAAATGCGATCAAGATCGCAACTAAGGTAACAATTGATCCAACAGCATAATGATACCAAGCCTCACTATCGATGGCATATTTTCTAATCTTTCTAATCTTCAAGCGCATTTTCTCCTTCTTGATCTTGTGATCATCGACAACATCGGCAACATGCAACTCCAATTCCATCTTCTCCCCCTCAATTCTTTTCAATTTTTCTTTCAAGTACTCGTTTTCTCTTTCAACTAAATTTAACCTCTCGACAATAGGGTCGGTTGGAATTTCCGGTTCACATACCTCCTAGATAAAAATATCTATGTCAACTTGATGGGCATAATTTGTCATAAACACGAAATGCAACAAATAGTTTTAAAAGAGAATATACCACATCCGAATCATAACAAGGACGAGGGCCGACGGGGACGGATATCAAAACCATGGCACTATGTATAACAAACAACATACGGGTAAGATAATTATTATATGAGTAACTATATATCAAAATCACACAAACATCAATTTTTTATATAAAATTTCATGAACAAGAGGCTCACCACAAGGTGGTGCCGGCGACGGGACGGTGCGGGCGATCGACGGTGGTTACGACGGAGATTTAGAAGGCACTAAGTAAACCACACCTACATATGCAAACTAAGTGTTATTTTAACCTCAAATTGCATATAAATCAAATACTAGCACATATATATATTTCCTCCCAAATTACTAAACTCACAAATTAATAACTATATAAAGCATTGCAAGAGCTAATATAGCAATGAGAGATGAAAGGACAAAGTTGCTAACCTTTGTGATCATTTGAATGGATGGGGGCCTTCAAATCTTGACAAATTTTGGGCAAAATGTGTGATGAGATCGAGAGGAAGAGGGGAAGAACAGAGAGGAGAGGGGAAAGGGGAAGAACAGAGCGAGCTCGGGTGGACGAAGGGTTTATGTAGGACGACCTTTAGTACCGGTTCGTGCCAAGAACCGGTACTAAAGGTGCTGGAGGGGGCCCAGACTGACAACATCCTGCCACCACTCTCATTAGTACCGGTTCGTGGCATGAACCGGTGCTAAAGGTTAGCCACGAACCGGTACTGATGAGAGCGGCCCGGGTAGCCGTTGGAACCGGCACTAATGTATACATTTGTGCCGGCTCAAATACAAACCGGCACTAATGTGCTTCACGTTTGACCCTTTTTCTACTAGTGTGAAGACCATCTTTATGTTGCTTGACCTCAATACCAAGAAAGTAGTGTAGATCTCCTAGATTCTTGAGAGCAAATTCTGCACTTAAATCCTTCAACAGTGCTGTTATTGCTTCATCAGATGAGCTTGTCACAATTATATCATCAACATATATGAGAACAAATATGGATATACTTGACTTGTTATAGATAAATAACAAAGTGTCAGACTTTGAAGGAACAAAACCAAGTGCTTGCATCTTTTTACTAAGGCGAGAATACCATGCTCTTGGGGCCTGTTTCAGTCCATACAAGGCCTTGTCAAGTTTGCACACATGATGTGGTGCTTGTGCATTTACAAACCCAGTAGGTTGTTTCATGTAAACCTCTTCTTCCAGAACACCATGGAGGAACACGTTCTGAACATCTAGCTGTCGTAGACTCCAACCCCTGGACACAACAATGGACAAAACAAGACGGATGGTAGCAGCTTTAACGATTGGACTAAACGTGTCCTCATAGTCAATACCATACCTTTGTTTAAAGCCCTTTGCAACAAGTCTAGCTTTGTAACGGTCAATGGTTCCATCAGCTTTCCTTTTTATCCTAAAGACCCACTTACAGTCAATAAGATTTTTACCTTGTCATGGGGGACCCAAGTGCCATGTTTTGTTTTTCTGAAGTGCCATGATTTCATCGTGCATTGCCTTTCTCCAACTTGCATCACGAAGAGCCTCTTCGAGAGTGTTGGGTTCTCCTGGCTCACCTGTTGAACATACCAGCCCATATTTTGTAATATGTTTATAATCAATAAGTTTAATTACCCCTTGATGTAGCCGTGTGCAACACGAAGTAGTAGCAGGAGCCACTACAGAGAGCTCCGGCGCAGAGGATCCCAAGTCTGCATCTCGCTGATCCTCCCCCGATCCCGAGGAGAATCTAGGAGCAGCTCCAGAACCTGCGGCGTCGGTGTCGGTGTCAAAACTGGCGGATCTCGGGTAGGGGGTGTAACATCCCAAAAATTTAACCATGATTTATTAATTAAAATTTTGCCATGGTAAATTAAATTTTTTATTTTCTGGATTTATCCTTTGATTTCAGAACCTCTCTTTTCTTTGATATTGTGGAGTTTTTACCCCAAGTGAAAACTTTCAAAAATATTAATGGACTTGTATACCCTCTCAAGAAGACATTTCTTTTATCAGTGGATTTATTTGCATAATTGTTTTTCCTGAGCTTTATTCTTTTAAAAATGATTGTTCATAAGACGTAGGGTCCCATTTGCACTACAACCCTTTTAAATAATCCATTGAAAATTCCACCAAAATTTGGGGATGACATGTGAGGTTCCTAAATCACTTTTATGCAAAAACTTCTCTTGATCACTTGGGGGTTTTGAGCCCTACCTCAAGTTTTCAAATCTGGATCAGTTTGTGGTTTGCACTGCAACCTATTTAAATATTTCTTTAAAAATTACATAAAAAATTGGAGATGTCAGTAGATGCATATAATTCAACTTTATGCAAAAACCATGATTGTTCTTTAAACAATTTGAGCAAATCATCCTCTTTTGCTTTCTGGTCCAGTGTAGTATTTTCTACTGCAACCCTATTTTATTCTTCTCCAATGCCCATGATCTTTCTCCTGCTTATAAACCACCCTACAAAACTCTTAAGTCCACGAGATTGGACCCATTGGTATATTTTTGACCCATGCAATGATAGCCTTTAGTTTCTTCCCAGATTTGGTTTTCTCAAAAACTTGCACTAACTAGTTTCTAGTTTTGCCCAACTAACCTTGCCACCATCTCTATCACCTAAAGAGACTAGGATCTGGAGTTTTTGGCCACCCCAAGAGATGCCTAGATGCCCATGACATTCTGTCGAACACCTTGAGTGCAGGAACAGATTTGGCATAGTTTCATATTTGCATTGTGATCTTGATCCCATGACCAAACCAGCATGTCCACTAAACCCCTAGATAACTCTAACCTAGACCTATTAATCCCCAGCCCCACCCAAGCCTCCTGGCATGCGTTGGCATTTTGCCGAATGCCTGGCGTGCGTGCTCTGGGCGCGCCCAGAGCGCACGTTTTGCACGCACGTGGGCAACCGAGCCGCCGCGTTCGCTCACCCCGCGCCCCTGGCCTTTGCTCGCCCGCAGAGCCACGCCCATCCTCATCCGCAAGCCAGAACCATCCAAGTCCCCTCCTGGCGCCCGACAGCACCGTCGTCAGGTCGGCCATGGTAGCGAGCGGGCGGCCGCCGCAGCCTCTGCCATGGACGCCGCCGCCCGAGCCACTCCAGCGCGCCAGCTCGCCCCTGGAGTAGCTCAAGCTCATCTGCTTGCCCTGCCAGGCCCCGCCAGCCATCGCCACACGCCCCTGGCTACAGAATGGCGGTTTGCCATTCCTATCCACTGCCGCCGTCGAACTGACCCCGGCCGCCTATAAATAGGATCCCCCGAGCTCAACCAAGCCCTCAGGCAACCTCAGGCCAACCCCCTAGTGCTCCCTTAGCCAGCTATCGACGGAAGGATGCCGTCTTCCTCGTCTCCGGCCAGTTCGGCCGCCGCAACGCTTCGGTGCCGTTCGCCGCAAGCAGAGCCTCCCCAACCCATCCAGTGCCACCATCCCCTTCTCCTCGGTCTTGCGGAGCCTCCCCACCTCTCAGCTTCGACGGGGAACCAACGTAGCTCGAAGCCCCAAATCCTCCCGAAGCCACCTCCGCCGCGGAGCTCGCCGCCGGCGACTCCCTTCGTCCCCACCAGCCTTTCGACCACCAGGAGGACCGCCCTGGACCAGCGGATCCATCCCTGCTCCTGGAACCCCGCGGGGAGCCGCCGTTCGTCGACGGCGATCGCCGGAGCCCCGCCTTCGCTCGGACAGAGGAGGAAGGAGGCGGGCGAATGGTCAAACCTGACCAGTGGGCCCAAGGGACCCACTGTCAGTGACCCACGCACCGTCCACGCTGGCATAAGTGGAAGTGTAAACACAAAGTACGCTCCCCCCCGAATCGTTTTCTTTTTCTTATTTATTTATTTATTTATTAAAAACAGAATTTTGACTAAACTTTGACTGGCTATATCTTTTTAAATATAAGTCCAAAGGATTTGATTCTTTTTCTGTTATTAATCAAATTTTGTCTAGTTTATTTTCATATTTATTTGAAAATTTTCCAAACAACCTTTTTGTACTGTTTTGAAACTATGTGTCGAATTCAAATTTTCTTAAAATAGGATTATGGAGAGAGGAGAAAACTTTCAAAAGTTTTGGAATGCACCCTGCCTATCCACAACTTGAAGGCAAGCATTCTGAACCCTGGCATAATATTGTTGTGTGTTGTTTGATACGATTACAAAACCACCTTAACACGGAGTATTCGTTATTTTATGTGATGATATGATCATACTCATGAGTGCAATGGATGTTCCTTGCTGTTGGAATTTGATATGCTTGTGATAGTAATCACCCTCGCATGCCTTTCATGCCTATCAGAAGGAATCCGGGAAAGCCTCTGTCTTGGGTAGACACGAGCTTGTCTCCAGTCTTCGTCGAGACGGTTGTGTCTGATATGGCATAGTGAGGTATGAGGAGTGGTGATTCTGTCTATTGGTTGAAACATATTTGTTATGCTAATCATGCAGGGAATACATAAACCTCCTGAGTCGGTCGTAGATCGAGTCTTGTTCCAGTAACCCCCATGCTTGTTTCGTAGTACCACTTGTCCCTGCCATAGGTAGGGTACAGTTTAGTAAGTTGCCAACCCCTTTCTAGCACACACCGTACAGAGAGGCCATGGTGGAAGATATCGACTGCAGCCGGTAGGCATGCCACCTGGTCCAGGGGCATGGGTGTTTCCGGTTGTAGCCGAGGGGGTAGCTCCCCTAGTTTGCGCGCGTTATAAATTTTGTGATCCCATGCTAATCGAGGTTGTGGCCTCCCCACTTAGAGTTTTGCTTAACGGGTGTCGTGGGTGATTCTAGACACCGGTAAGTCAGACTGGTGTGCGCGGTTAGGTGTGTTTTCAATTAAAAGACCGTAGACGAAATTAGTCCCGATGGACTAACGGAATTCGTTACTCGTGGGTAAAGAGTACACCCTCTGCAGAGATTACATCTATTCGAATATCCGTGTCCATGGTAAAGGACTACAGTCTGGGATGGGTCAAGTGTCGGTCTTAGTGTCGGTCTTCGGAGGAAAAACTACTTAACCAGAACATTGATTATGACCTGTGACATATGATGATTATGATTATTATTATTGTGGACTAACCATTTACATTACCTAAATTATTGGGTATCCCTGGGACGGTTCTACCTCCTGGATATTCACTGTGATTATTCTTTTATAAGCCCTTTATGTGGTGTCGCTCAGACGCCCGACTGTGGCATGCTTGTTATTTATACTACTTATAAGCCCTTTATGTGGTGTCGCTCAGACGCCCGACTATGGCATGCTTGTTATTTAATTACTTATAAGCCCTTTATGTGGTGTCGCTCAGACGCCCGACTATGGCATGCTTGTTATTTAATTATTTATAAGCCCTTTATGTGATGTCGCTCAGACGCCCGACTGTGGCATGCTTTATATTATTATCCTTTAGAGGCGTCGCTTCAGACACCCGATCGGTGCATTCTACTTCTACTCCATCATTGCATATTCATGTTGTATATAAATAACCTGCTTGCGTGCACCATGGATTTTATTTTGTGACTGATGTTATGATTATGAAATATTTCAGAGCATGATTATCATTCATTATGTTATACCTGTGTTCATAATGTTTGCGAGTACATTCAAAGTACTCACTGGCTTGTCCCTCGCTATTGTCTTGGCCAGATTTCTTGCATGGAGAGGAGCCTTGCGATGATAGCCCGGAACCTACGCAATGATGATAGCAGCCTCGCGAAGATAGGATTTATGCAGGTCAACTGTTCCTGTGGGAAATGGAGTCCCATGGACACAGATGAACCACAAACCGCTTCCGCCATCAGCCACTAGAAACCTTCTGTTGTACTCATAGGCTAGAATGGTCTTGTACTACATATTATGTATTTTGCTTGGAGTTTCTGTATCAAGTTTGTGTCTCATCAGCTAACAGTAATCCTGGGGCTGGTGAGCACAAGGGCCATTTTCTGGGAAATTAATATCCTAGAAAACCGGTCGCGACAATCTTGGTATCAGAGCCAGGCTAATCATTGGCTAATCCTATCTTAGCCAGGTCAATAAACCTAGATTAACCAACCCACCAGACCTTAACCTAACCCTGGCCAAGATTCTCGTGTAAGATAGCCACACAGTGACCCCGACACCTTTTGGCAATCGGTGCCCAACCTATCAGCCTAGCCTGTCGATCATGCGCCAGTGAACGACACCTAAATTGTCTCATTCGCAAGCGTGCGGAAGAAGACTCCATCCCCTTTTTCTATAAAAAGGGCACACTAGCCTTAACACAGCACAACACAACCTCTTCCCCAAACCGAGCTATAATGCCTGGCCCCATCATGCACAATGAGACCACAGCAACCAACCTTGGAGGTTTTGTGACCGTGCTCGCAAACCTCACCCGTCGTGCCTTTGCGTTAGAAGAGCCCCCAGAATATGTTGTGTACCAAGGGCCCATGAGCGGTGAGAGCCGTCAATTCTGGGCCACTGTGCACATCTATGGTAGGGGTCTATCACCATAACGCCCCTACAGGTTCACCGGAAGGACAACTTCCTTTGAGCCACAAGCCATCCAACTAGCTGCTCGAGAGGCTATAGTTCAATTCAGGCACTTGTCGCTCAGAGTTAACTGTCGCTCGTTCTACTACTACCCTAGCCGTGACGGGTATAGTAGGCCACCCCAGGTTACCAACGAAGATCACGAGACGGATCCTGCACTGTTACATCTGGTGCGCTATGTAAGTGCACTAGAGTAACTGTTCGATCAAGTCACCCTTGATTTGATCGCAGCTCATGGAGAACTGGTTCGCCGAGCCCCGGCGAGAGGAGAAGATGAGGCCGACGCCGACAACCCAGTCGTGCTGTTCGGACAACCCAGTCGTGTTGTTCGGACAACCGATTGAGTCCTTGGTGTCCCCAGAAGTGCTTCGTCGCCTTTTGGGAACACGCTCCAATGGGATTGTAGCCAACAATCCCCGCGATGGTTATCATCGCTACCCCGACCCTGCAGCTCATTAACCCCCTCCAGCTAACCCCAACGGTGAAACCCGTGGAGAAGCCTCGACGTCCACAAGGCACGCCCGCTTAGATATTAATGAGGTAGACTAAGTCACTCGAGTAGTACCGAGTCTTAGTATGTCTATGCCTTGTAATAGTGTGATCTTGTATCGCCATAAATAATCGCAACCTGCTTGGTTGCCTCTGTTTTTAAAATAGTAGCCATGCATAAGTATGTAGCGTGCGGTTGCATTTTTAATTCCGGGCACAGCTTCCAAAACCACCCCGACGACACCCACAGTAATACATCACTTTTGGGAGATATGTGTATCTGTAGCATTGACCTCGACCCCATAGAGCAGAACCAAAAAACTAGTTTCTCTTCACGTGATATATAACCCAGCCCCAAGGATATATAAAAGGCCACCTCGTGACCTTGCCAAGTATCCCTCACCTGGTACACAACTCTCATAGCCATTTCTTCGCCATGCCGAGCCCTAGTATTTATCTGAGAACCCCAGATGCAACCCCAGGTAGTTTTATTAAAATATTGTGGGACTTTACCTGCAGTACCATGAGTGCTACCCATCCACCCCAGTACGAGTTGCTCAAATCGAGGATCACCCCTTCCACCTCGAAATATTTGGCAGTGGTGCACATCCCTCCCACAAACCCAAACCAAGACCCAACAGAAGTCTCCTTTGTGGGGAAATCTATGCTGAATCCGCAAATGGCCATAGAAGCTGCTGCGTACGAAGCGCTTGCTCGCCTTCGATTCGCGGTACCCTATGCCAGTGAACGGGGGTATTATTACTTCCCAAGTCGTGCAGCACCCGGAGAAATGACATCTTTTCCCGGTGGACGAATCGAGAGAGACCCAGTACTGGCTAACCTTGCCCAGTATGTTATCGCTCAAGAGCGTTTGAACCAATGAGTAATGGGCTATCTCCAGAGCCTCACTGATTTAAATCCTAGATCGCCATCGGCAGACCACTGAGGCCAGACCAGGAGAGACGCGTTCATCGACTAGTCAATCCGCTTCCCCCAATAGAAGAAGAGTGTGCCCCAATTCCAGAGCCGTTTTCTCAGGATCCTGTCCATTTACTGTTGTCGTTGTAAACATCACTGCTATGTTTATTGTCTCAACATTTATTTGTGTGTTGCAACTTATGCGTGGTATCCTAAATATGTACGATAAATTAAATTTTTAGTTTCAATTAATGTGAGTGGTTTGTACTGCGGTTAATTTTCATTAACTGTTTTCACTCCCAGTAAATCCTGAAGGGAGATTTTTTCCCTGAGTTGTTGCAGCATATATCTCTTCACGACATAGTTTTTTATTCACGCAGCACCATGACAGCAGACTCACAACCGCAGCCACTTGACCGCGTGCACAAATTGCAAATCCACATGCACATTTTTGCACCTAACTGATCACCTCACTAGCACCACAGCCTCTGAAGAAGAGATTCGTAGGAAATTATTCGGGTACAAGTTACCTCCAGCACACTAACAATAGTTAGCACCCGACACCGCACTTAATCCTCATGATCACCGCCACCGCGGAGAGCTAACACTCGAGCGGCAGCCTCACGATGATCATCAAGGATCATCACGCACAAGAGCACAGAGAACCCTAGCAACGCCGCCAACCCTCCGCACATCAGGATCACGTACCAGTCCGGCATCACCTCCGCCATTAGAGCCTCGTCTCAAGCTCCTGCAAACAGAAATGGAGGAGAAGGAGGGAGAAGGAGAAGTGAGGCCAGGTGTGAGGAAGAAGAAAGGAGCACCTTGGTCATTTTATAGCTCGAGATCGGTGTACGGTGGGCGAAGTCCACCAGCGCCGCTCGTCGCTCGATCGCCGGTGTTCGGAGGAGAATCCGCGAGCAGTACAGGCAGTGCACTGGCCCAAAAGGTGAGTGCACGCTGCGCCGACAGCTAGCACGCCGTGCACTACCGCAGTACGGCCTAGATGCCCTACGCGCTAGCCATCGCCGGTGGAGAAAGCGCGGGAAAGCGCGCGAGAGAGAGGGAGAATAGAGAGCCAGAGGTAGAAGAAGAGACCGACAGTGGGCCCCGGGTCCACCTGTCAGCTAGAGAGAGCACTGTGCTCTCGGGTGCGACCAGCATATTTTAGAAATTAAATTATATCTAAATTTACTGTAACCAATAGTAGAAATTTCCCGTAGATTTTTCCACGCAACGCCAGTATACCACACTGTAGTTTTACACCATTTAATTGCCCACTTGTTGTAGCCATATTTTATTACATGAGTAGGATGGTTATTTCTATGATATTATTTTTGAAATAGTAGGAGTAATATTTTTTTTTCAAGACAGCCCTTAGCAAATATTGAGGACGAGATTTTTCTTAAGGGGGGTAGTGTTGTAACACCCCAAAAATTTAACCATGATTTATTAATTAAAATTTTGCCATGGTAAATCAAAATTTTATTTTCTGGATTTATCTTTTGATTTCATAACCTCTCTTTTCTTTGATAATGTGGAGTTTTTACCCCAAGTGAAAACTTTCCAAAAATATTAATGGACTTGTATACCCTCTCAAGAAGACATTTCTTTTATCAGTGGATTTATTTGCATAATTGTTTTTCCTGAGCTTTATTCTTTTAAAAATGATTTTTCGTAAGATGTAGGGTCCCATTTGCACTACATCCCTTTTAAATACTCCTTTGAAAATTCCACCAAAATTTGGGGATGACATGTGAGGTTCCTAAATCACTTTTATGCAAAAACTTCTCTTGATCATTTGGGGGTTTTGAGCTCTACCTCAAGTTTTCAAATCTGGATCAGTTTGTGGTTTGCACTACAACCTATTTAAATAGTTCTTTAAAAATTACATAAAAATTTGGAGATGTCATTAGATGCATATAATTTAACTTTATGCAAAAAACCATGATTGTTCTTTGAAAAATTTGAGCAAATCATCCTCTTTTGCTCTCTGGTCCAGTGTAGTATTTTCTATCTCAACCCTATTTTATTCTTCTCTAATGCCCATGATCTTTCTCCTGCTTATAAACCACCCTACAAAACCCTTAAGTCTAGGAGATTGGACCCATTGGTATATTTTTGACCCATGCAATGATAGCCTTTAGTTTCTGCCCAGATTTGGTTTTCTCAAAAACTTGCACTAACTAGTTTCTGGTTTTGCCCAACTAACCTTGCCACCCTCTCTATCACCTAAAGAGACTAGGATCTGGAGCTTTTGGCCACCCCAAGAGATGCCTAGATGCCCATGACATTCTGTCGAACACCTTAAGTGCAGGAACAGATTTGGCATAGTTTCATATTTGCATTGTGATCTTGATCCCCTGACCAAACCAGCATGTCCACTAAACCCCTAGATAACTCTAACCTAGACCTATTAATCCCCAGCCCCACCCAAGCCTCCTGGCATGCCTTGGCATTTTGACGAATGCCTGGCGTGCGTGCTCTGGGCGCACATTTTGCACGCGTGCGTGCAACCGAGCCACCGCGTGCTCTCACCCCGCGCCCCTGGCCTTTGCTCGCCCGCAGAGCCACGCCCGTCCTCATCCGCTCGCCAGAACCATCCAAGTCCCCCCTGGCGCCCTACAGCGCCGCCGTCAGGTCGGCCATGGCAGTGAGCAGGCGGCCACAGCAGCCTCTGCCATGGACGGCGCCGCCCGAGCCACTCCAGCGCGCCAGCTCGCCCCTGGAGTAGCTCAAGCTCATCCGCTCGCCCTGCCAGACCCCGCCAGCCATCCCCACGCGCCCCTGGCTACAGAACGGCAGTTCGCCGTTCCTATCTACTACTGCGGTCGAACCGACCCCGACCGCCTATAAATAGCAGCCCCCGAGCTCAACCAAGCCCTCAGGCAACCTCAGGCCAACCCCACTAGTGCTCCCTTAGCCAGCTATCTACAGAAGGAGGCCGTCTTCCTCGTCTCCGGCCAGTTCGGCCGCCGCCACGCTCCGGTGCCGTTCGCCGCAAGCAGAGCTTCCCCAGCCCTTCCAGTGCCACCATCCCCTTCTCCTCGGTCTTGCGGAGTCTCCCCACCTCTCAGCTTCGACGGGGAACCACCGTAGCTCGAAGCCCCAAATCCTCCCGAAGCCACCTCCGCTGCGGAGCTTGCCGCCGGCGACTCCCTTCGTCCCCACCAGCCTTTCAACCACCAGGAGGACCGCCCTGGACCAGCGGATCCATCCCTACCGTTAGAAACCCGCGGGGAGCCGCCGTTCATCGACGGCGATCACCGGAGCTCCGCCTTCGCTCGGACAGAGGAGGAAGGATGCGGGCGACTGGTCAAACCTGACCAGTGGGCCCAAGGGACCCACTGTCAGTGACCCACGTGCCGGTCCATGCTGGCATAAGTGGAAGTGTAAACGCAGAGTACGCTTTCCCCGTCCCCCCGAATCGTTTTCTTTTTCTGTTTTATTTATTTATTTATTAAAAACAGAATTTTGACTAAACTTTGACTGACTATATTATTTTAAATATAAGTCCAAATGATTTGATTCTTTTTCTGTTGTTACTCAAATTTTGTCTAGTTTATTTTCATATTTATTTGAAAATTTTCCAAACAACCTTTTTGTACTGTTTTGAAACTATGTGTTGAATTCAATTTTTCTTAAAATAGGATTATGGAGAGAGGAGAAAACTTTCAAAAGTTTTGGAATGCACCCTGCCTCTCCACAACTTGAATGCAAGCATTCTGAACCCTGGCATAATATTGTTGTGTGTTGTTTGATACAGTTACAACACCACCTTAACACGAAGTATTCGTTATTTTATGTGATGATATGATCATACTCATGAGCGCATAATGAATGTTCCTTGCTGTTGGAATTTGATATGCTTGTGATAGTAATCACCCTCGGATGCCTTTCATGCCTATCGGAAGGAATCCGGGAAAGCCTCTGTCTTGGGTAGACACGAGCTTGTCTCCAGTCTTCGTCGAGACGGTTGTGTCCGGTATGGCATAGTGAGGTATGAGGAGTGGTGATTCTGTCTATTGGTTGAAACATATTTGTTATGCTAATCATGCAGGGAATACTTAAACCTCCTGAGTCGGCCGTAGATCGAGTCTTGTTCCAGTAACGCCGATACTTGTTTCGTACTACCACTTGTCCCTGCCATAGGTAGGGTACAGTTCAGTAAGTTGTCAACCCCTTTCTAGCACACACCATACAGAGAGGCCATGGTGCAAGATACCGACTGCAGCCGGTAGGCATGCCACCTGGTCCGGGGGCATGGGTGTTTCCGGTTGTAGCCGAGGGGGTAGCTCCCCTAGTTTGCACATGTTATAAATTTTGTGATCCCATGCTAATCGAGGTTGTAGCCTCCCCACTTAGAGTTTTGCTTAACGGGTGTCGTGTGTGATTCCAGACACTGGTAAGTCAGGCTGGTGTGTGCGGTCAGGTGTGTTTTCAATTAAAAGACCATAGACGGAATTAGTCCCGATGGACTAATGGAATCCATTACTCGTGGGTAAAGAGTACACCCTCTGCAGAGATTACATGTATTCGAATAGCCGTGTCCATTGTTATGGACTACAGTCTGGGATGGGTCAAGTGTCGGTCTTAGTGTCAGTCTTCGGAGGAAAAACTGCTAAACCAGAACATTGATTATGACCTGTGATGATTATGATTATTATTATTGTGGACTAACCATTTACATTACCAGAATTATTGGGTATCCCTGGGACAGTTCTACCTCTTGGATATTCACTGTGATTATTCTTTTATAAGCCCTTTATGTGGTGTCGCTCAGACGCCCGACTGTGGCATGGTTGTTATTTATACTACTTATAAGCCCTTTATGTGGTGTCGCTCAGACGCCCGACTGTGGCAAGCTTGTTATTTAATTACTTATAAGCCCTTTATGTGGTGTCGCTCAGACGCCCGACTGTGGCATGCTTGTTATTTTATTATTTATAAGCCCTTTATGTGATGTCTCTCAGACGCCCGACTGTGGCATGCTTTATATTATTATCCTTTCGAGGCGTCGCTTCAGACACCCGATTGGTGCATTCTACTTCTACTTCATCATTGCATATTCATGTTGTATATAAATAACCTGCTTGCGTGCACCATGGATTTTATTTTGTGACTAATGTTATGATTATGAAATATTTCAGAGCATGATTATCATTCATTATGTTATACCTGTGTTCATAATGTTGGTGAGTACATTCGAAGTACTCACTGGCTTGTCCCTGGCTATTGTCTTGGCCAGATTTCTTGCATGGAGAGGAGCGTTGCGATGACAGCCCCAAAACCTACGCAATGATGATAGCAGTCTCGTGAAGATAGGAGTTTTCTAGGTCAGTTGTTCCTATGGGAAATGGAGTCCCATGGACGTAGATGAACCACAAACCGCTTCCGCCATCAGCCACTAGAAACCTTGTGTTGTACTCATAGGCCAGAATGGTCTTGTACTACATATTATGTATTTTTCTTGGAGTTTCTATATCAAGTTGGTGTCTCATCTGCTAACAGTAATCCTGGGCTGGTGAGCACAAGGGCCATTTTCTAGGAAATTAACATCCTGGAAAACCGGTCGCGACAAGGGTCCCGATCTGTGCGTCTAGGCTGATGGTAATAGGAAGCAAGGGACACAGGTGTTTACCCAGGTTCGGGCCCTCTCGATGGAGGTAAAACCCTACTTCCTGCTTGATTAATATTGAAGATATGGGTAGTACAAGAGTAGATCTACCACGAGATCGTAGAGGCTAAACCCTAAGAGCTAGCCTATGATGGTCTGATTGTAATTGTGATCGGCCTTCTAAGGACCATCCTCTCCGGTTTATATAGACACCGGAGAGGGCTAGGGTTTACATGGAGTCAGTTGCAAGGAAGGAAACATAATATCCGGATCGCCAAGCTTGCCTTCCACGCCAAGGAGAGTCCCATCCAGACACGGGCCGAAGTCTTGAGTCTTGTATCTTCACGCTTCAGTAGTCCGGACGATGTATACATTCCGGCTGTATGGATACCCCCTTATCCAGGACTCACTCAGTAGCCCCTGAACCAGGCTTCAATGATGATGAGTCCGGCGTGCAGTCTTGTCTTCGGCATTGCAAGACGGGTTCCATCTCCGAATACTCCAAAGTACCTGTTACGATGAATAGTGTCCGGCATCCCATCAATGTTGTACTCCTCGGCTTCAGTGTCTCAATAATGACCATCTCCACGCATCGAGCGAATGCGAAGCGTTGAGGCATTTTTGCATTTACCACCCTCAATCCTCCGGGCTGACCGTCTATTTGAAGGGACGGGGATTCTCAGATCCAAACCTCACTTCTCCCTCCCTGAGCTAGCATCCAACAGAGCGCTCCGCAAAAAACCATTCCAACATGGCCAGCCGTCGCGGCTCTTCTGCTTGCTTTCCTCGTTCCAAGTCGAGGGATTGGGGAGAGTGTTCAGTTCCTCATAGCCGTTTGATAGAGTTACAAACCCAAGGGTTTATCCCACCAGCGTTCATGGTCCTCGTCCGAGCCGGAATAGCTACTTATGACGGAGGGGAACAAGCGGAGGGGTCTCCAAACCCATCTCCAGAGGAGCGTATATGCCTCATCCCGCATCTGCTAAGGGGCGTCGGGTTTCCCATCCACCCGTTTCTTCGTGGGCTCCTGGAGTTCTACGGCCCCCAGTTGCACAACCTTACCCCCGCCTCCATTCTGCATATAGAGGGGTACGTCGCCCTTTGCGAGCTGTTTCTAGGCTGCGAACCTCACTTCGGATTATGGAGGAAGCTGTTCTGCCTTGTCCCCCGCACCTAGGGAGAATCCTTATGTCAAGTGGGCGGGGCCGAAGTATGGCGCATTGCAGAGACCGGATACCTGTCCGGCACTCCTAAGAAGGCACCAGAAAACCAGCCTACAGAGTGGTTTTACATTGATGACGTTCCCCTTCCGGATCCAATCCGGACAGGTATCCCCAAGTTCAGTAACGCCCCACCAAGGGCACGCCTAAGCTGGCGCCCTCGGGGACCTCAAGAAGAGGACACGAGGGAAATACACTTCCTGATGAGCAGGATAAAGTTACTGGCCAAATCCGGACTAACGATAGTCGAGGTCATGGCAATATGCATAATACGGGGAGTGCAACCGCTTCAGTATCGGGGGAAGCCCATGTGGCACTTCAACGGGGAATACGACACCACCCGCTGCGGCCGTAAGGGTCCGGACTCCACCATTGCTTTGGCAAGGATATAGTCCGATTTATACAAAGGGGAAGAGGAGGAGTTCCTTTGCATTAAACCACAGGACGGATTCTCCATGTACAACCCCCCAGAGTGGGTGAGTCGTCACTCATTTCCCTGTTTTACTTGCTTTAGCGTTCTTCTACTAAGATTACCTGCATCGATGTTTCCAAGTAGGAACTAAGGAGGACCGTGGAAGGAATCTTCAGCCCCTCCCCGCAGCCAGAGGACCCCGGAAGGGCCCTAGATCCAGGACTCAAAGAAGATCCAGATATTACCGTGGGGCTCATCAATGGGGTATTTCATCAAGCGAGCTGGGATGGTGCCCCAGTGGCCATTACGGCCAACTATCCCAGACTGCTCCCTGTGTCGTGTGTAAGCCTAACTAAAAAACCCTATCCTCCCAAGAGGACTCCCCTTAGGTATTATGATTCACCCTTGAGGCGTCGTGCTGTTTGCAGAGACGACGGTGGGAGCACGGGGCCGAGCCCAAGGGACTCGTCAACCACGGGCGTCCAGATCGGACATGCTCAAGAGAAAGGCGGTGAGGGTCGACACATCACTGCAGAGGTAAAGTAATAACCTGTCATGCGATTATCGTATTTGAAATATGATAGCGCCCTTTGTGTCTGGCAGGAAGAGGAGCAGCCAGAATATATCCGGGGATCCTGCCAATCATGCCTCCTCCAGCCGGGTTCCAGAACCGGCTTCGAGGGCGGAGGCGGACACGGGGCCAGTACCGCATAGTTCTCTGATAGAGGATGCGGATATGTTATTGGCCACAAACTCCGAAGTGGAGAGCGCCATGAATCACTGGCGCCGGAGGGCCGTGCTTCGGAACAACATCTTTTTCGAAGAGGCCTTTAATGCCTTCAATTCGGCAGACGCATACGTCCGAGCTACTCAAGCCGGGCTTGCCCAGGTGACGAACCAGTATACCAAAGATATATGGGTAAGAAATTTTGATAAGTATGTGTAGCAGTAGCCCCTGAAACTTGAAATACTTGGAACAACTGTTTGAAGGATCAATGTATGCATAGGTTCTTGTAGATAAGAATGAGCAATTGGCTCGGGAGCTAGAGGAATGTAAGGCCCAACTGAGGGACGCGGTTGCCAAGTTAGAGGGATCCTAGAAGGCCTCCGCTAGTAACATTTGTCCCAATTGTACTAAGATGCACCAGTTAGTAAATGGCTGATATGGCAAATCTAACAGAAAATTCTGCACATAATCCCGGGGTGAATCCGGAGGGCGGAAAAGATGACGACTCGCATCTCAAAGGGCAGCTAAAGGCTGGCGAGCGCATTCTCACGCAAGTTCGGCAGGAGAAGAACAATCTTCAAGATGCCAATGTCCGGCTGGACGTGGAGTTAAAAGACATCCGCGCCCAGCTGGCAGACTCCGTAAAGGAGAATAAAAGGCTTCGACACGGCATTTATGGTGAGTGCCTAGACGAACTGTATGATAGTTTGGCGAGGAAGTGTATTGAAATAATTTTTGCCTGTAGGAATGTTAACGGGTCGCCCTGAGGAGGACGCGCCCTCATCTACAAGTGATGTACTACAAGAACTTTCACAGTTGCACGAGCGAGCTCAGCGGGTGATGCACGACGTTGCTCAGGCCTTGTGGCCATCAAGCCCCTTGCCGAATGGCATGGGGGAGCTTGTGGACCTGCTTCAAGGAGCCTGGCGGCGCTTCCGACTGTGGAAGATATCAGCGTGCCGACAAGGTGCAAGAGAAGCTTGGGCAATGGTGAAGACGCGCTACACCAAGCTGGACCCGAACCATATGGCCGAAGTAGGACCGGCGGGGCCCGATGGGCAAGAAATTCCCGTAAGTCTGGTATATGACCAGGTAGCGTTAGCCGCAAAGTATTCTCAACAGGATTGTAATCTAGATTGCCTGTTGGATGGCATAGAGGAGGAATATAGTCAGTCCAAGTGACTGTGTAATGTAATGGGCGTAAGTAGCCCCTTGCCGGATTGAAATCATTTGTCATGGCGGACCTTTTCGCTTCAACCGCCGGATCCTACAGTCCGGGGTGTGTCCGAATACCCGCTCAGTTATACAAAACCGGGGTATGCGTGGAGACCAGTCTTAGGGGTCATAAGTGCTTGAACAGACAAGTACCGAACTAGTTATGTTATATTACATGGATAGTAAGAACCATCTTCCAGGGAGAATAGTTCTGTTAGGGGTTCCTTTCCCTGGGTATGCATGCGGCAATGCACATGTCCGGACTGCAAACGATGGCGCAGGATACAAGACTTCTAGGGATTTACGTTGTAATAAACGAATACATCTTTTGGTCCACCGACCGAATATTCTCTTAAGGAAACTAGCTTTTGGCTTCACCCAGTCTGAGGTACACATCCGACAGAACTGGCAGTAACAATCACAGAGGTGCCCCCCTTATGCCCTAGCCAAATTAATGGGAACGTAGGGCATAAACACAAGAGCCAGGCAACCCAGCTTGGCCACATCTCAAGTCATATTGATGCATATAATGGTGAAGAAAAGGCACACATGGACAACACATGTGTGATGGGCAAAAAGCCTTTTAGAGTAAGTTATGTTTAGCTTCCGTATAGGAAGCCCCCAGGTATTGCTTACACACATAGTGCGGCCAGAGTAATCCGGGAATCCGTACTGTATTAAATACATTGTGTGAAGAGAAAAGGATCAAGAAAGGAAGAGGGTGGGAGCATAATTTAAAAAAGGAGGAGGTAAGGAGGCAAACACTGAGTTCGGCGCTAGGCGTAGAATCTTCGGAGTCGGGCTGCGTTCCATGGTTCGGCTCGAGTCTGTTATCGGACGCATTACGTAAGCGGTACGCTCCTCCGGTGAGAAATTTGTTAATGACGAAGGGACCTTCCCACTTGGGTTTGAGTTAGTCCTTCTTCTTCTCCGGTAAGCGTAGAACGAGCTCACCAATATTATAAGTTTTGGCCCTCACTTCTCTGCTTTGGTATTGTCGAGCCTATTGCTGATAGAATGCGGAACGGGCCTTCGCGACGTCGTGCTCCTCCTCCAGGGCGTCCAAGTTATCGTGCCGATCTAACTCGGCTTCCTTCTCTTCGTACAAGCGTACGCGTGACGAATCATGTATTATGTCGCAAGGTAGTACTGCTTCTGCGCCGTACACCATAAAAAATGGTGTATATCCGGTGGTACGATTCGGCGTGGTCCGCATCCCCCCAGAGTATGGAGTCGAGCTCCTCCATACAATAGTGTCTGACTCTGTCAAGGACCTCACTAGTCTGGGTTTGATGCCACTCATGATGAGACCGTTTGCCGTTCGACCTGGCCATTTGTTTGAGGATGGTAGACGGAAGCATAGTCGAGCTTAATTCCCATTTTGCCGCACCAAGCTTTCACTTCATCGGCTGTGAAATTTGAACCATTATCAGTGATGATGCTGTGGGGGACACCGTATCGGTGTACGACCCTAGATATAAAGTCTATTAGTGGTCCAGATTCGGCCGTTTGGACTGGTTTGACTTCTATCCATTTGGTGAACTTGTCTACCATGACCAATAAGTATTTTTTCTTGTGGCTTCCCCCTTTAAGGGGTCCGACCATATCCAGCCCCCAGACCGTGAAGGGCCACGTTATGGGGATTGTTTGGAGGGCGGTAGGGGGCATATGACTCTGATTGGCGAAGAGCTGGCAAAAGACGCAGTGTTGGACGAGGTCCTGTGCGTCTGCTCGGGCCGTCGGCCAATAGAAGCCTGTACAGAAGGCCTTGCTGACTAGTGCTCGAGCCGCGGCGTGGTGCCCGCCCAGTCCGGCATGGATTTCAGCCAAGAGCTACCACCCTTCCTCTTCGGAGATGCACCTTTGGAGCACTCCGGTCGTACTTTTCTTATAGAGTTCCCCTTCATGGACTTTGTAAGCTTTAGAACGTCGGACGATGCAGCGTGCTTCATTTTGGTCTTCGAGGAGCTCCTGCCTATTTAGGTAGGCCAAGAAAGGCTCAGTCCACGGGGCGATGACAACCATAATTTCGTGGGCTGAAGGTGTTATTTTGGTGGTAGAGCCTCCGATTATGGCTGATAATTTGGAATCTGGGGGTGTGTTCGGATCCGTGCTAGTATTGCCGGACTCCCCTTCCCATACTACGGATGGCTTGAACAACCTTTCCAGGAATATGTTAAGTGGGACAGTGTCACGTTTAGCGCCGATGCGGGCGAGTACATCCGCCGCTTGATTGTTTTCTTGAGCCACATGGTGGAATTCGAGCCCCTCGAACCGAGCTGACATTTTGAGGATGGCGTTACAGTAGGCCGCCATTTTCGGATCCTTGGCATCAAAGTCTCCATTTATTTTTGATATTGCGAGGTTCAAATCCCCGCGCACTTCCAGGCGTTGGATGCCCATAGAGACTGCCATACGAAGACCATGCAACAGAGCCTCGTATTCGGCTGCATTGTTGGAATCTGTGTATAATATTTGGAGGACATACTGGACCGTGTCTCCAGTGGGAGACGTTAGGACTACACCTGCTCCCAATCCGGCCAGCATTTTAGAACCGTCGAAGTGCATGATCCAGTTGGAGTACGCGCCGTACTCTTTAGGGAGTTCGGCTTCCGTCCATTCGGCGACAAAGTCAGCCAGTACTTGCGACTTGATGGCCCGCCGTGGTTTGTATATTATGTCGAATGGAAGGAGCTCGATAGCCCATTTAGCAATCTGGCCCGTAGCGTCGCGGTTATTTATTATGTCATTGAGTGGTACTTCGGAGGCTACTGTAATCGGACACTCTTGAAAGTAGTGTCGCAGCTTCCAGGATGCCATGAAGACCGCGTATGCTATTTTTTGATAGTGTGGGTATTGGGATTTGATGGGGTGTGGATCGTGGATACGTAATAAACCGGCTTTTAGAGTGGGGATTTGTGTCCGTCACCCTCTCGTTCGACGATGAGCACTGCGCTTACAACTTGATGTGTTGCAGCTATGTACAGCAGCATAGGTTCGCCAATATTTGGCACTGTTAGGACTGGATTATTGGCCAATAAGGTCTTTATTTCATCGAGTCCGGCCGCGGCTGCATCCGTCCACATGAAGTGTTCGGTGTGCCGGAGGAGGCGGTAAAGAGGTAGTGCCTTTTCTCCTAACCTGGAGATAAAGCGGATCAAAGCTGCCATGCATCCAGCTAGTTTCTGGATGTGTTTGAGGTCTGTTGGTATAGCCAACTGCGACAAAGCTCGAATTTTTGCCGGATTCGCTTCAATTCCTCTACTGGAAACGATGAAGCCCAGTAGTTTTCCACAGGGAACGCCGAAAATGCATTTTTCTGGATTTAGCTTGATGTCGTATGTTCAGAGATTGTCGAACGTGAGCCTCAAGTCATCTATTAGGGTTTTGATGTGTCTTGTTTTTATGACTATGTCATCCATGTATGATTCCACTGTTTTGCCGATTTGCTTTTCCAGGCATGTCTGAATCATGCGTTGATAGGTTGCGCCGACGTTCTTAAGCCCGAAAGGCATAGTGTTGAAGCAGAAAGGGCCATATGGCGTTACGAAGGCTGTTGCAGCTTGGTCGGACTCTGCCATCTTTATTTGATGGTATCCACAGTATGCGTCGAGGAAACACAGCGAGTCATGTCCTGCTGTGGCATCGATGATTTGATCGATGCGAAGGAGGGGAAAGGGATCCTTGCGACAAGCCTTGTTGAGGTCTTTGAAGTCGACGCACAGGCGCCAGGATTTGTCCTTCTTTGGTACCATCACCAAGTTCGCCAGCCAATCCGGATGCTTGATATCTCTGATGAATCCGGCAAGTAGCTTGGCTAGCTCTTCCCCCATGGCTTGCCGTTTGGGCTCTGAAAATCGCCTTAGGGTCTGTTTAACAGGTTTGTATCCCTTTGGTATGTTGAGGCTATGTTTGGCCAATCCGGGCGGGATGCCCGGCATGTCTGATGGGTGCCAGGCAAAAATGTCCCAATTCTCATGTAAGAATTCTCGCAGTGCAGCGTCGATAGCGGGGCTCAACTGTGTCCCGATGGAAGCTGTCTTCGTGGGGCCCGTTGGATGGACTTGGAATTTGACTATCTCATCTGAGGGTTTAAATGTGGTGGACTTGGGTCGCTTGTCGAGTATCACGTCGTCCCTGTCCATGGTGGCATGCAGTGTTGTTAATTCTTCTGCTGCTAGGGCTTCGGGTAATGCTTCCAGGGCTAGTGTTGCGGTTTTGTTTTCGGCGCGTAGTGCGATGTCCGGATCACTAACTACAGTGATGATTCCATTGGGTCCGGGCATTTTAAGCTTCATGTACCCGTAATGGGGTATAGCTTGAAAGCTTGCAAACGCGTCCCGCCCTAGAAGGGCGTGGTATCCGCTGCTGAAAGGAGCCACTTGGAATGTGATTTCTTTGGACCTGTAATTCTCTGGGGTGCCGAACACCACATCGAGTGTGATTTTTCACGCACATCGTGCTTCCCGACTAGGGATGATTCCCCTGAAGGTGGTGCCGCTTTGCTCAATGCGGCCATTATCAATTTCCATCTTGTTGAGCGTTTCTTCATAGATCAAGTTTAATCCGCTTCCGTCATCCATGAGTACTTTAGTGAGCCGGAAGCCGTCCACGATTGGGCTAAGGACCAGTGCGGCCGGTGCCCGGACAGTCTGGGATCGGGGTTCGTCACTGGCATTGAAAGTTATAGTAGTGTCATTCCAGGGGTTTATCTTTGCCATGTGGCAAATTTCGGCGGAGCTTCGATGAGCTCGCTTGTGCCTATTGTTTGAGGAAAAAGTCTTGAAGACTGTTAACACTGCATTGTGTTCGTGAGCGGGATATTGTTCTGCTTTATGGCTTTCTAGAAGATCTTCGCCACTTTTTGCAACATGCCGGAGTATCCAACATGCTCTAAGGCTATGAGTTGGTGTCGTGTCCGGAGTGCTGTGGAGTTTACATTGTCCATTGAGCCATCATTCCAATACGGTTCCCTGCCCGGGGGCGTGTTTTGGCTTCTTGGGGACAGGATCGGCGAACTTACGAGAGTTCGCCCGTTTGCCAAGGTCTTGGTGAGAGCCGTACTGTCCCAAAATTCCGTTTGGGTTTTCCAGGCGCTTTCCATAGCATAGTACTTCTGTACTATGATTGCCAAATCCGCGAAGTGCACTATGTCACGGCGGCTTATAGCATTAAGGAGTCCTTTGGCCGTGCAGTTTTTGCAGAAGAGTAAGACTACGTCCTACTCGCGGCAGTCCCAGACCATGTTAAGTGCAAGGAGGAATCTGGCCCAGTAGTGATGTACGGTCTCCTGGGGCTCTTGCCTGATGCGGGAGAGACTGTTTAAGTCCTGGTGGGTGTTATTAGATGGATCCGGATTCTGATCTGATCTAACACCCAGGGGCGTGGGAGGTTCCGAGCCTGACAACTCGGGATCCGGAGTGCCGCCCGATTTCTTTGGCCCAATGCTCGGTTCTAAGTCCGGGACTTGGGTCATGTCTTCCTTTGAGCAGGTATTCGGCTCAAGGAGTTCAGTGATCCAGACATAGTTCATCCTCAAAGTTGAGGGGTGGTCCGTGTGTGGTTCCTCCACTACCGCTACCTCATGGGTGGCCGACGGGGATCTGATGTCCCTTTGGTCAGGTTTAAGCCCGATCCAGTCATAGTCTGTAGTGACTCCCAGAGCGGTGATGCGATCCAAGAGCTCGTTAAGAGAGGAGAGCTCCATCGGATCTATCAGTTCGGCGAGTTTCGAACTGACGCGAAGGTTACAATTGACGACCCGAGAGGCCATCGTTGACGCTATCACCGAGGGGGAGGCCATGATAAAGCTGCCAAGTCGGAGAGTTTAGCCTACAGCCAGAGCTTCCCCCGAGGTGATGTTGTCGCTGACGATGAGACGATCCATCGAGCCTTACAGTGACGACACATAGGAACTCTCAATGAAAGCACCAATGTCGGTGTCAAAACCGGCGGATCTCGGGTAGGGGGTCTCGATCTGTGCGTCTAGGCTGATGGTAACAGGAAGCAAGGGACACATGTGTTTACCCAGGTTCGGGCCCTCTCGATGGAGGTAAAACCCTACTTCCTTCTTGATTAATATTGAAGTTATGGGTAGTACAAGAGTAGATCTACCATGAGATCGTAGAGGCTAAACCCTAAGAGCTAGCCTATGATGGTCTGATTGTAATTGTGACCGGCCTTCTAAAGACCATCCTCTCCAGTTTATATAGACACGGGAGAGGGCTAGGGTTTACATGGAGTTGGTTACAAGGAAGGAAACATAATATCCGGATCGCCAAGATTGCCTTCCACGCCAAGGAGAGTCCCATCTGGACATGGGCCGAAGTTTTGAGTCTTGTATCTTCACGCTTCAGTAGTCCGGACGATGTATACAGTCTGGCTGTTCGGATACCCCCTTATCCAGGACTCCCTCAGTCGGTAGTAGATGTCGAGGTGGGATCTTCTGCAGGCGCCGACTGTGGTGCAGAGGACGAATCGACCACAGAAGATCTGGGCCGGGGAACATCATCATTGCCCCATGATTGCCTGGGCCCCGCGTCGACAGGATCTGTTCCTGCACCCGTCTGACGAGTTGCAATCCGCCGCTTGTATACCCGCGGTTGGGCCTCAAGCCGCGCGTGGCCCGGGCCAGCGCCGACCTGCCATCTATTGGGCGGCGATTGGCGCACGCGGGGGGAGGCGCTGCGGCCCGCCAAGGTCTGCCGCGTGGCTGGCGTGGGTGAATCTGCGCGCCCACATGCAGTTGTCGTGTTCGCACGCGCACCTGCGCCTACCGGGGCTATCCCGGCAGATTCGCTACAGGGTGCTGATCCCGAAGCAGATCGGCTGCATCGCAGCAGCTCCTGACCCGATCCCAAGGAGGATTTGCTCCCCAGGTCAGGACACATGAAATATGGATCTGCCTCTCCATTTTCTTCACCATTTGCTATTATTTTTCCACTGCTGTGTGATGCATCATCACAAGGCTCATGAAGGCTATTAACAGGGTTAGTCAACATATGATCATCACAATTAGTAATGCCCCCTTGATCATAACCAGAGAGATGAGATGGTAGTAGCAAGATTTCCTTGCGGAGGAGAGCACCAGCGTTAGGATGTAGATCCGCAAAGGGGAACTTGTGTCATTAAAAACAACATCGCGTGAGATATATACCTAACCGGTGGAGATGTCAAGACACTTGACACCTTTGTGTTGGGCACTATAGCCAAGAAAAGCACATTGTTTGGATCTAAACATGATCTTGCGATTGTTGTAAGGACGAAGATTTGACCAACAAGCACAACCAAAGACACGGAGAGATGTGTAATCTGATTTGACATGGAGGAGATGTTCCATAGGTGTTTCATTGTTGATGACACGGCTAGGTAACATATTGATGATGTGGACGGCTGTAAGAAAATCCTCATCCCAAAACTTGAGGGGCATGGAGGCCCCTGCTAGAAGAGCCAAACTGACTTCAACTATATGCCTATGCATGCTTGCGGTCAGCTGACCCATTTTGTTGATGAGTGTGTGGGCATGATTCATGGTGAGATATGCCTATGTTTTTGAAGAAGGAATTGAGTTTCTCGTATCCCCCCAATCGGATTGGACAGCTATAATCTTGCTGTCAAACTTCCTTTCAATGAGTGCTTGAAAGTTTTGAAAAACTTGGAACACGTCAGATCTTTTCTTAAGAAGATAGATCCATGAAAATTGGTTGTAGTCATCTATGAAACTCACATAGTATGTGTGTATACCAACAAAGGAGGGAGCAGGGTCCCACACATAAGAAAAGATCAATTGCAAAGGCTTAGTGGAGACACTAGTAGATATGGGATATGGTATTTGATGACTTTTAGCACACTGACATGAATCACAAATAGTTTCGATATTGCGCTCACCAACCAAACGGGAGCTTATTTTTCCTAAGTAACTTTTCAACCAAAGGGAAAGAGGCATGTCCTAAACGATCGTGCCATCGTGTGGATGAAAGCTTGATAGAGCCACAAGCTTGTTTGAATCTTCTAAACTCCGGAATCAATGGGTAGAGCCCTCGAACACATCTACCTCGATAAAGAATTTCTTCGTTGCCTGATCGTTGATCAAAAAGAAATAAGGATGAAACTCGAGAGAAACATGATTGTCAATGTCAATTCTATGAACGCAGAGAAGATGTTTGTGAGCACTAGGGACGTGCAAGATTCTTTTTAGATGTATTTTTCAACTAGGGGTATTAAAAATTGAATGACCAATGTGATGTATGCCCATACCTTCACCACTGGCCGTGTGGATTTGATCCTTGCCATGATATTTCTCCTTCATGGTGACCTTCTCGAGCTCGTTGGTGATGTGGTTTGTAGCGCCACCATCGACGTACCAGTTCATGTCAATCCCATAGGAGCCGTCGGCCGCAACAACCTTCTCTTCATCTTGCGAGGAGTCACACCATCATCTTCCTCGTAGCGGTACCAACAGTCCTTTGCCGTATGACCGGGTTTGCCACAAATTTGGCAGCAAGGCTAGTCCAGACGGGATCTATTAGAGCCACCGCCATGATGCCCTTTTGAGCTTCTGGAGCGTCCGCCGCCATGGGAGTTGTTGGAGTAGCCACCACCGCCAGATCCGAACCTCCCCTTGCCGTGGGAAGAGGCACGAGAACGAGAGCCGCCGGTGCCGCGGCCTCTGGAGGCAGAGTAGGCCGATGACTTGAAGCCGCCACCGGAGCCGTGCTACTGCACCATGCGCCAATCGAAATTACTATGTCAAAGAGCTCGTCAAGGGTTACCAGAATGACGCGAGCGTCCAAAGCGGAGATGAGAAGCTGGTAGTCTTGGTCCAGCCCATGGATGATGTAGGACATGAGCTCATCGTCCTGGATGGGTTTTCCCGCCGTGGTGAGTTCATTGGCGAGGCCTCTCATGGTGGCGAAGTAGGAGGCCACCGATTGATTTTCCTTCTGCGCGTTAACCAACGTTGTGCGGATGTTGTTAACACGGCTGAGTGACTGCGACGAGAACATGCTCGCCAGTGCCACCCAGAGTTCCCTCACCATGGTGATCGTGGTCATCATGACGAACACCTCCTTGGAGAGGTTATGGAGCACATATCCAAGGACCTGTTGGTCCTCCCTCACCCAGATCGGATGGACAGGATTTGACGCGGAGGTTTCCTTCCCGGCGGCATCCTTGGTGACGAGTATTTTGGCCGGTTCGATGCCCGTGCCGTCGACGTAGTGGAAGAAGCCGGCGCCCCGCAGCTGCGGCATGATCTGTGTTCGCCACAGGACATAGTTGGTGTGGGAGAGTTTCTCCGAGACTCCACCGTTGAGGATTGGCTGGAAGGAGGCGGAGGAAGACATGGCTGCGCAATTTGGTGGAGATGGACTAGCTAGGTGTAACATCCCAAATTTTCAATTTGAAATGTTATACATTAGATCATCATTGCATATCATATTTTATTGCATTTTGGCTAGATCCTAGAAATTCTACGCAACTCAAGGACCCACGGAGAGAGTTGGGGATTTCGTTATTTTCATATTTGGGTTTTCTCAAAATAGGATCATTTGATTTATTTATTTTATCTTCAAATATTTCAATTATAAAAATAAGAGAGAGGGAATAAAATGACTTTCCCAAAATAAAGAAATATTGAGGATTTAATATTAAAATGAAATAAGATATTATTTCAGAGTTTTATTGCTACTTTATTTGAATTAGGAAAAATGCACGTTTTTCAAAATTGTATTTAGGCCCCAAATAAATGTTAATCTTGTCCGGATTGATTTTAGAGGACAAGTAAAATTTATTACGGGATTTTTGGAGTCTGTTTAGTATTTCATTTATTTGTTTCTCTGTGCAAAATTATTTTTTAAAAAAAAAAGTAAAACTAACTCCGGGCCGTACCCGAGCGGGACACCGCCCGGGGGGCTTTATAAGCCGCTCCCCTGCCCCCGAAGCCCACCGCCGCCCAAGCCCAGCCCGCGCCACCGCCAAACCCTA
>NC_041391.1:62664873-62693695 GCF_002162155.2 Triticum dicoccoides
ACACCGCCGCCGCCGGAGCTGCCACCGCCGCTGCCCGATCCGCCGCCGTAGCCGCCGCTGTCGACCCGCCACCCTGCCTCGCCGACTCGCCGGAATCCGTGCCAAACCCTAGGTAGCCACCGCCGGGTTTTTTATAAAACCGTTCTTTTTTTTTAAAACCCTAGGATCCGTTTTTTAAGATCGGTTTGTTGTTTTTTCTCGGTTTAGTTATTTAGCGGACGTTTGTCCGTATGTTCGCTTTAACGAACGGTTTTCGTCGTTTAGCCGCAGACAGCGAACGTTCAATCGTTAGCCTGTTCGTCTGTTTTTCTTTTTCTCGTATTTTCCGCGATTATTTTCGATCGTGATTTCTGATCTGATTTTTGTTCTAGTATAACTTTTCGCTCGTTTATCGGAATCTGGCGATTCAAGCGCCTAGAGTTTCGTCTCGAAACCCTCTTTCCGTTTAACCAAATCAAACAAGTTTTTGCTACTATAAAATTTGACTTATGTCCAGATTAGTAAACGAAGCTTGTTTCTTTCGCCGTTTGACTTTCGTTGCTTCGTTTGATTTGATTCTTTTTGCAAACTAGACTTCTTAAGTTGAACTTTCTGGTTAGATCTCTTATTTGAGTTTTACCTGTGCATTAGATGAGTGCTTATTGTATGCTTGTTTGTTTGCGATAGAGTACCCGGAGTGCGCCGCTTGCTACTTTGAATCTCTAGGTTTCACGGATCATCCGCAAGGCAAGTAACACTTTGATCATACCTCTTTACTACCCAGTTTTATTGCATTAGATCATCCTCAAACAATTGCATGATTAGGATCTGATTAATTTGTGGGTTTTGGGAAGTAGATGAGGTAGAACCTATTACCTGTTTTATTATCAAACCTTTGGGAGATACTTCTACATTTCCTTATGTTGCTATGCTATGCTAGTAGACGTGGATTGGGTGACTGTATCCATGACAGATGTGAGATTTTTATTTAATGGTTTACTTAAGGTGGCAACTTAAATTCACATCTGGGTGAATTGAGGCACCTGGGGAACCCAGTGTTGCCTGTATTTTGTGGAAATCCTGGGGTATCGTGTGATTCTCCTATGGACCGCCACCCAGGCTCAAAGGGATCATGAGATTTTTCATGCTAGAAACTTCTGTGTGTATCTGCAAGCTACTATGGGATCTAGCATAGTTGAGAGTATGTTGCGTGAGCTCTTGAAGAGGTAGACTAGCAGATGTAGGGGATGTAGGTTGGTACTGTCTACGTGGGGTAGAGAGTTAATGCTTCTGAAAGACTGTGTCTCGGTCATCCGTTTCTCAAGCACCATGTAGTGCGAGAAATGAAGTGGAGGAGATCGAGTCTTGCGGGGAAAAGTGCGCAAACCTCTGTAGAGTGTGTAAACTAATCATGGTTAGCCGTGTCCCCGGTTATGGACGTTTTGAGTATCTAGTACCTGGATTATCATGTGAATCTCATCATGTTACTTAGTTAAATTTTGTTGGGTTAATGATGATGCTTAATTGGGATTGAGTTGGAGGAACCTTCTCAATGTTTAACAACCACCATGATAGTTAAATAAAATCTATTCCTTTGTAGTAGGGAAAATTGGCGTTATGCAAAACTGTAACCATAGAGCTTTCCACCAGCCATATATGCATGTAGTGATAGCATTATTTTGTTCATTACTCTCTATGTGTTACATTGCCAGCATATTCCATGTGCTGACCCATTTTCGGGCTGCAACATTCATGTTACAGACTTTTCAGACGACGAGTAAGGTGCCTTAGGTCGTGGTCTTATACTCAGTGATGCCGTTGGAGTTGATGGACTCACTTATCTTCCAAGCCTTTCGCTGTTATCGTCATTAGATGGCCTTAAGCCATATTTATTGTAATAAGCTCTCTTTTGAGACATTTGATGTAACAAGTGTGTGATTGCTACTCTATTATAAATCCTTCAAGTACTGTGCGTGTCAGCATTACCGATCCAGGGATGACACTGATCCACAGAGATCAGACTATTTGACGTCTGGTCGCTACAAGATGGTATCAGAGCACACGCTGACTGTAGGACACGACCACTAAGCTAAAGCCCTGGATCACTACTCTCTGCTCTCATTTCTGACTCCTCATCTTTTCTACTCTTTTATAATGGCGGATGCAAGGAACTAGTTCACTCAACTGGATGAAGATACACCTTTTGGACGCCACTTGAAGGAAGTCACTAGTTACCTGAACATCGGAGTGCCAAGCTTCACCGGGACCTACATCACCACTTTACCAGAAGAGGAGCGTTGGATGACTCAAGTTCAAGTTCCAGGAAGAACGTTCATGCCAGTCACTGAGCCCATAGAGTTTTCCTTTGATGCACCAACCTGGAGTCTAGGAAAGAGCATGGCAGCCCACATCACCATGGGACACATTGGAGAAGTTTACCACAAGGATCTCAAGGATACTATCTACCAGATTTGTGGGCGCCGAGATGAGCAATGGGAGATGATCATCACCAGGAATAGATCAATTGCAGCTTTCATCCAAGAGTTAAACCAGCACATTCGTCGCCAGGAGAACCAAATGTGCGCAGGCATGATAGATCTGAAGAAGGCCATGACCAAGATCACAGAACTGGAGGAAGAACTTAAATCTACATGCGATGGTTATGAGGAGGAAATGACAACACTCGTGGAGAAGAATGATGATCTAAAGAAGAAGCTAAAAGTATTCATGGGATTCCCCGCGATTGGAGGAGAAGACGATGATTGCACTTGCCCGGAGAACTATATGATCATTGACGACACCTACTCAGACCCAAATGATAGCGATGATGACTTTGTTGATGAAGCTACAGCAGATATCATGGAGTCTTCGACCGATCAATTTTTCTAGTCGACCAACATAACAGTAGTAGTATTCCCCCATGTATATAGTATAGTCCGAGCACTTTTGTAGCGATAGTTAGACCGTTGTATGCCCTTGTTTGAATTGATTGAAGTGATATTGTTTGCATTTGTCTCATGTGCATATGGGTAGTGTTTTTCTCTCTAGACCTCATTCTATTCTATATCTTTTCTAAAACCTCAGATGCCTCCGAGACGTGACAATGGATTTGACTTCCCACCGGAGCTCACCCAGTTGATCCACCAGCAGAATGCAATGATGCAGATGCTAGTCTAGAATCAGAATCTGGGGAACAACAGCAACAACAACAACAACCCACCACCACCACCACTTGTTGATCACTTAGCCCGTTTCTTGAGGCTGAATCCGCTGGTGTTCTCCAGTAGCATCGAGCCGATAGCTGCAGATGATTGGCTCCGCAATATGGGAAGGGAGTTGACCACTGTAGGATGCATAGATGCGGAGAAGGTGCGTTTTGCCGCACATCAGCTTGTTGGACCCGCAGCATCATGGTGGGAGAATTTCACAGCCACTTATCCCATCGACACCGTCACATGGGATCAGTTTCAGCAGGCTTTCCATACTGCTCATGTTTCAGCAGAAGCTATGGCCATGAAGAAGCGTGAGTTTCGCAACTTGCGCCAAGGAGGACGTACAGTTGGCCAGTATGTGGATGACTTTAGTAAGTTAGCACGTTATGCCCCAGATGACGTTGCTACGGATGCAGTTAAGCAGCAGGAGTTTCTGGAAGGACTGAATGATGAGCTGAGCATGCAGTTGATGGTAGCAACTTTCAACAACTACCAGGAGTTGGTAGACCGAGCTCTCATGATTGAAGGGAAGCAACATCAGATTGACAACCGCAAGAGGAAGTATGGACAAGGAAAGTACAATTCTAGAGCTCAGCAGAAGCCTCGTTTTACCCCGAACTTGGGAGGGCATTTTCAGCATACCCATGGAGGAGGAAGTTCACACAATCATAGTGTCCCCAAGAATGGTAATGGGAATGGAGGAAGCAACAGACAAAATCATGCCAACCCATCAACACCAGCCAAGAGGGATCTGAGCCACGTTACCTGTTACAAATGCCAGAAGACTGGACATTATGCCATGGAATGTCCTGAGGCAAAGAATGGAAATGGCAATGGAAGCTCTGGGAAGAAGCCCAACCCTTCAACAAGGGATAGGTGAACCACGTTAGCGTGGAGGAGGTTGAAGCCCAGCCAGATGTCGTAATAGAGTATATGGCTAGTCTATGGTGTGATTGGTTACCATTAAGGATTGGTAACTATGTGTTTTCCTCAGACCTAATTGTATTGGAATCGCAAGGACTGGATGTGATATTAGGCATGGATTGGTTATCTAAGTATGGAGGGAACATTGAATGCGCCAGTAAGTCGGTTTTGCTTACCACGCCAGAAGGAAGAAGGATCAAGTATGTATCCCGGCATGTGCCGAAGAGGACACAAGTAAATTCCTTATCAGGAGTTGTACAGGAGGAAGTACCAGTGGTGAAGGATTTCCCTGACGTATTTCCAGAGGAGTTGCCAGGCATGCCACTGGATAGAGACATTGAGTTTTTGATTGAGCTTTTGCCTGGCACAGGGCCGATATCCAAGAGACCGTACCAGATGCCCGCAAAAGATTTGGAGGAAATTAAGAAGCAGATTAAGGAGTTACTAGATAAAGGCTATATTCGCCCAAGTTCGTGACCTTGGGGATCGCCAGTGCTTCTAGTGGAGAAGAAGGAAGGATCATTAAGGATGGTTGTTGATTATCGAGGATTGAATGAAGTGACAATCAAGAACAGGTACCCACTGCCGATGATCAATGACTTGTTTGACCAATTGCAAGGAGCTAAGGTATTTTCCAAGATCGATCTGCGATCAAGATACCACCAGTTAAAGATACGAGAGCAGGATATACCTCAGACGGCTTTTACCACCAGGTACGGGCTGTATGAGTATACCATTATGTCATTTGGTCTGACTAACGCACCTGCCTATTTCATGAACATGATGAACAAGGTGTTTATGGATTTTCTGGATAAGTTCGTCCTGGTGTTCATTGATGATATTTTGGTCTACTCAAATAATGAAGAGGAGCATAAGGTGCATTTGCGTTTGGTACTCGGGAAGCTCAGAGAACATCAATTATACGCCAAGTTCAGCAAATGTGAGTTTTGGTTGAAGGAAGTTGGATTCCTCGTACTTGTTATATCCGGAGAAGGAATAGCAGTAGACCCCACCAAGGTTGTCACTGTGACAAATTGGAAAGCCCCCACATCAGTTGGAGAGATCTGGAGTTTTCTTGGACTCGCAGGATACTACCGGAGGTTCATTGAGAATTTCTTGAAGATTGCAAAGCCCATGACGGAGTTGTTGAAGAAGAACACCAAGTTCAAATGGACTGAGGAATGTGAGGCCAGTTTCTGGGAGTTGAAGAAACGTTTGGTTACATCACCGGTGTTGATTCTGCCAGATCAGCGCAAGGATTATGAAGTATATTGCGACGCTTCTCGTCAGGGACTTGGAGCAGTGCTTATGCAGGAGGGAAGAGTTGTTTCGTATGTCTCACGATAGCTTAAGCCCCATGAGTTGAATTATTCTACACATGATTTGGAGTTAGCAGCCGTAGTGCATGCATTGAAGACTTGGAGACACTTTCTCATTGGAAACCATTGTGAGGTGTACACGGATCACAAGAGTTTGAAGTACATCTTCACGCAAAAGGAGTTGAAGCTCAGGCAAAGGAGATGGTTGGAGCTCATTAAGGATTATGATATGAGACTGCATTATCACCCCGGAAAGGCTAACATAGTAGCTGATGCGTTGAGCCGCAAGAGCCATGTCAACACACTCATGACCGGAGAGTTACCAAAGGAGTTAGCCGAGGATCTTCGCGAGCTATGTTTAGAGATAGTTCTGAGAGGCTATGTTGCAGCATTGGAGATTCAGTCTACCTTGATGGATAAGATCAGAGAAGCTCAGAAGACTGACAAGGAGATTGCCGAGATAAAGGAGAAGATGAGCAAAGGCAAAGCTAAAGGTTTTCGTGAGGATGAGCATGATACCTTATGGTTTGAGGACCGCGTTTATGTGCCTAATGACCCGGAGATCAGGAAGTTGATTCTGCAGGAGGCCCATGATTCACCGTATTCGATTCACCCAGGAAATACCAAGATGTACCTGGATTTGAAGGACGCTTTCTGGTGGACCGGAATGAAGAAGGATATTGCGGAATATGTAGCAGTATGTGATGTATGTCAGAGGGTGAAGGCAGAGCATCAGAAGCCAGCAGGATTGCTACAACCATTGCCAATACCCGAATGGAATAGGATAAGCTAGGCATGGATTTTATCATAGGATTACCCAGGACTCGTTCAGGCTATGACTCAATATGGGTGATAGTCGATCGTTTGACAAAGGTAGCCCATTTCATTCCAGTGAAGACCACTTACACCAGTGCTAAGTTGGCAAAGATATACATGACCAGGATCGTATGTCTGCATGGAGTTCCAAGGAGCATTGTATCAGATAGAGGAACCCAGTTTACCTCAAAATTTTAGAATTAGTTGCATGAGACTTTGGGTACCAGGCTAGAGTTCAGTACAACCTTTCATCCACATACAGATGGACAGACCGAGAGAGTCAATCAGATTTTGGAGGACATGCTGGAGCTTGTGCGCTAGATTATGGATCTAGTTGGGACGAGAAAATGCCATATGCGGAGTTCTCTTACAACAACAGTTATCAATCCAGTTTGAAGATGGCCCCTTTCGAAGCCTTGTACGGAAGGAGGTGTAGGACACCGTTGTTGTGGGACGAAGTTGGAGACCGCCAATTGTTTGGACCAGATTTGATTAAGGAGTCTGAACAGAAGATGAAGTTGATTCGTGATAGGCTCAAGGTAGCCCAGTCCAGGCAGAAGAGCTATGCAGATTCTAAACGCAAGGAGACAATTTACGAAGTCGGAGATAGGGTTTATCTTCATGTATCCCCACTTTGAGGAGTTAAGCGTTTTGGAGTTAAGGGAAAGTTAGCGCCACGTTTTGTAGGACCATACAAAGTTCTGGAGCGTATGGGAGAAGTTGCTTACAAGTTGGAATTGCCCGAAGGATTGTCAGGAGTTCACGATGTGTTTCACGTTTCCCAGTTGAAGAAGTGCCACGCAGAGATGGCTGATATTCCACTGAGAGATACAGTGCCACTAGAAGCGATTCAGTTGGATAGTGATTTGACCTATGAGTAGAAACCAGTCAAGATTCTCGAACATGCCAGCCGAGTCACGCGCAGCAAGGTTATCAAGTTTTGCAAAGTTTAGTGGAGACACCATACCTTAGATGAAGCCACCTGGGAGCGACAGGAAGATCTACTGAATGACCACCCTCACCTATTTTCTAGCCAACCCGAATCTCGAGGGCGAGATTCCTCTTAAGGGGGGTAGGTTTGTAACATCCCAAATTTTCAATTTGGAATGTTATACATTAGATCATCATTGCATATCATATTTTATTGCATTTTGGCTAGACCCTAGAAATTTTACACAGATAGCGAATGTTGGTCCGTTAGCCTGTTCATCCGTTTTTCTTTTTCTCGTATTTTCCGCGATTATTTTCGATCGCGATTTCTGATCTAATTTTCATTCTAGTATAACTTTTCGCTCGTTTATCAGAATCAGGCGATTCAAGCCCCTAGAGTCTCGTCTCGAAACCCTCTTTCCGTTTAACCAACTCAAACAAGTTTTTGCTACTGTAAAATTTGACTTAGGTCCAGATTAGTAAACGAAGCTTGTTTCTTTCGCCGTTTGACTTTCGTTGCTTCGTTTGATTTGATTTTTTTTGCAAAACGGAGTTCTTAAGTTGAACTTTCTGGTTAGATCTCTTATTTGAGTTTTACCTGTGCATTAGATGAGTGCTTATTGTATGCTTGTTTGTTTGCGATAGAGTACCCGGAGTGCGCCACTTGCTACTTTGAATCTCTAGGTTTCACGGATCATCCGCAAGGCAAGTAACACTTTGATCATACCTCTTTACTACCCAGTTTTATTGCATTAGATCACCCTCAAACAATTGCATGATCATGATCTGATTAATTTGTGGGTTTTGGGAAGTAGATGAGATAGAACCTATTACCTGTTTTATTATCAAACCTTTGGGAGATACTTCTATGTTTCCTTATGTTGCTATGCTATGCTAGTAGACGTGGATTGGGTGACTGTATCCATGACAGATGTGAGATTTTTATTTAATGGTTTACTTAAGGTGGCAACTTAAATTCACATCTGGGTGAATTGAGGCACTTGGGGAACCCAGTGTTACCTGTATTTTGTGGAAATCATGGGGTATCGTGTGATTCTCCTATGGACCGCCACCCAGGCTCAAAGGGATCATGAGATTTTTCATGCTAGAAACTTCTGTGTGTATCTGCAAGCTACTATGGGATCTAGCATAGTTGAGAGTATGTTGCGTGAGCTCTTGAAGAGGTAGACTAGCAGATGTAGGGGATGTAGGTTGGTACTGTCTACGCGGGGTAGAGAGTTAATGCTTCTGAAAGACTGTGTCTCGGTCATCCGTTTCTCAAACACCATGTAGTGCGAGAAATCAAGCGGAGGAGATCGAGTCTTGCGGGGAAAGTGCGCAAACCTCTCCAGAGTGTGTAAACTAATCATGGTTAGTCGTGTCCCCGGTTATGGACGTTTTGAGTATCTAGTACCTGGATTATCATGTGAATCTCATCATGTTACTTAGTTAAATTTTGTTGGGTTAATGATGATGCTTAATTGGGATTGAGTTGGAGGAACCTTCTCAATGTTTAACAACCACCATGATAGTTAAATAAAATTTATTCCTTTGAAGTAGGGAAAAAATGGGTTTATGCAAAACTGTAACCATGGAACCTTCCACCAGCCATATATGCATGTAGTGATAGCATTGTTTTGTTCATTACTCTCTATGTGTTACATTGCCAGCATATTCCATGTGCTGACCCGTTTTCGGGCTGCAACGTTCATGTTGCAGACTTTTCAGACGACGAGTAAGGTGCCTTAGGTCGTGGCCTTATACTCAGTGATGCCGTTGGAGTTGATGGACTCACTTAACTTCCAAGCCTTCCGCTGTTATCATTATTAGATGGCCTTAAGCCATATTTATTGTAATAAGCTCTCTTTTGAGACATTCGATGTAACAAGTGTGTGATTGCTACTCTATTATAAATCCTTCAAGTACTGTGCGTGTCAGCATTACCGATCCAGGGATGACACTGATCCCCAGAGATCAGACTGTTTGAGGTCTGGTCGCGTACAAGTCATTGGGATACATCTTGGAGAGAAAGAATACTAGGGATAAGAAAAGATATAGATTACAAAGTATCCTAGCTAACTAACTACTCCACGGTCGATGATCCTCCTTTGTGTGCACGCAATAACCACGCAACAATATTATGTTTGATAGAGTCTAGCCAACTTTCAGTTACCATGAGTGAGAAAGCATGCTTAGCACACAAATGGGTCGACAGATTAGCTGATCTAGATACATGTCAATAGGACTGCTAATCTTTCCACTCATCTATGCCCAACGACTATATGTATCATTAATTTACCCTTAAATTGACCGCCTTGCATCTTAAGTAAAAAAAGAGAAAAATACCAACAACTATATGTAAGAAAAATGTATTACATAGATTGTTGGCCCCTATTGCGTAAATATTGGGGCTACCATGGATAGTAGAAAAGCACTGCCCATCGATCGCACCAGCAAGAACAAATGCTACTGAGACGGAAGTAGTGGGAGTAGAGCGCATGGAAGGCAACATAGATAGAACTGCTTGGGACCCAGAGATCCCGCCAGAAAGTAGTTTCTCTACCATCACCTAGGTAGATCAGTGAGAGTGATCAATATAGCGGCTTAATAACCTAGAAGAAATTCCAGTAAGAGATGGTAAAATTGCAACCCTTGTTCCCCTAGTGGGGTTTTATGATTAATGACAACATAGATATTGGAGCTAATGGATTTTCAAGTATATTTTAGATCATGTTCCTTAGGTTGCAACAAGGAAATGATTGATGATTGCTACTTGTGAGTTGCGTTGCGCTTTCCCCGAAGAGGAGGAGATGATGCAATACAGTACATATATGTATTTCCCTCAGTTATGAAACCAAAGTTATCAATCCAATAGGAGAACCAAGCAATACTACATAAACAACACCTGCACGCAAACAAGAAATACTTGTAACCCAACGCGTAGAAGGGTTGTCAGTCCCTCAATGGTCACGAGCAAGATCAAATTCTATAGATTTTGATAGATAGATCTGATAAAAATACAAAATAAAATAAATAAAAGAAAATTACAGTAAGGTATTTTCAGGATTTTTATATGATAAAAGATAGACCCGGGGGGCATAGTTTTCACTAGAGGCTTCTCTCGAGAAAATAGCATAAAGTGGGTAGACAAATTACTGTTGAGCAATTGATAGAAAATCAAATGTTTTATGATGATATCCAAGGCAATGATCAAACATATAGGCTTCACGTCCAAGGTTAGTAGACCAAAACGATTCTGCACCTACTACTATTACTCCACACATCTACCGCTATCCAGCATGCATCTAGTGTATTAAATTCATCAAAAACAGAGTAATGCATTAAGCAAGATGACATGATGTAGACAACATAAACTCACCTATGAATAAACCCCATATTTTTACCCTTAATAGCAACGATACATACGTGTCATGTCACTTTCTGTCACTGGGATTGAGCACCGCAAGATCGAACCCATTACAAAGCACCTCTACCCATGGCAAGATAAATCAATCTAGTTAGCCAAACCAAACCAATAAACCGAAGAAGAAACACGATGCTATATTAATCATACATAAAAGAGTTCAAAGAAAAGTCAAGCAGCCCGACATGGACCCCGGCCCATGATTGTGCGAATCAAATCACGGGCTTTTAACAGGCCAAAGTTGTCTCGGTCCTTGTTTGGCCCAATCAATATCGGCTGCGAGCAGGCTGGATGCAAACCGGGCCGTAGTTAGGCCCAACTATATGACGGGCTTTTAACAGGCCAAAATTAATACAGGGCCGAAATGTTAAACGGGCCCTTAACAGGCCGAAACTAATATCAGGCCGAATTACTAAATGGGCCTTTAGCAAGTGGGCCCAAAAGCATAGCATCTAGTTAACGGGCCAAATCTGATATGGGCCATAATTAAGCCCAAAGCCTCTTAAAGGGCCGGACCTGATCTGGGCCGTGATTTGGCCCAGAAAGTGGGAGGCTTTTAACGGGCCGGATCTAATATGGGCCATTATTAGGCCCGGAACATGGCAGGCCATTAATGGACTGGATCAAATATGGGCCGGCATTTGGCCCAAAACATGGCAGCCAGTTAATGGGCCGGCCTACTAGGGTCCTCAAAATCTTGTGGGCCTTTAGTTGGGCCGGCCCATTTAAACTTGATGGGCTATGCCACGTGTCGACGTATCATAGGTGCATTCTGTCCAATTAGTGGATGACATCTGTCCCAACGGTGAGCCGACACGTGTTTCCTCCAGCCAATGATGATTTTACACGTGGAAAATCCCCATTGGTCGGGGCTATCAACGGGTTATCGGATCCAAAACCCGACCCGATAGCTTAACGGCATTCCGTTATGGTGGATGCCACATGTCGGTCACCCTTGACAAAAGTACTTCTGTGACGCGCGATTTATCATCATGGAAGTGGACACTTCCGTGATGATAATTTTGGTAATGTCATGGAACACTTCTACGACATCAATGGTATGACTATCTTGATTCTGTCATAAAATCATCATGGATGTACATGCATGACAAAAAACACGACCTACTGTGAAAAACATGTATCATCACAGAAGTGCATTTTTTATTGTAGTGGTTGGTGATAACGATGGTGATGATTTCCCCCTCCCGGGGGAAGTTTCCCCGGCAGAACAGCTCCGCCAGAGCCCTATATTGGTTCTGCAAAGGTTCCGCCTCATGGCAGCGGAGTTTCGTCCTGTAAGCTTCCTTATGATTTTTTCCAGGGTAAAAGACTTCATATAGCAGAAGATGGGCACCGTAGGGCTTGCAGGGGGCCCACGAGGCAGAGGACATGCCCAGGGTAGGTCGCACCCCCACCCTCGTGGCCAGGGTGTGGGCCCCCTCTGGTACTTATTCCGCTCAATATTTATTATTAATTCTAAAAATGACTTTCGTGGAGTTTCAGGACTTTTGGAGCTGTGCAGAATAGGTCTCTAATGTTTGCTCCTTTTCCAGCCCAGAATCCCAGTTGCCGGTATTGTCCCTCTTCATGTAAACCTTGTAAAATAAGAGAGAATAGCCATAAGTTTTGTGAAATAACGTGTAATAACAGCCCATAACGCAATAAATATCGATATAAAAGCATGATGCAAAATGGACGTATCAATATTCTTCATGATGCTCTCTTTATGTTTCAATTCTTATCTTTTATGTGAGCATCATTGAAATCATCATGCCTAGCTAAAAGGCATTAAAAAGCGCTTGTTGGGAGACAACCCAATATTTACCTTTACTGTTTTTGTGTGTCCACATGATTAAGCTACTGTAGTAATCATGTTTTATAGTTTTTGTTTCAATAAAGTGCCAAGTAAGACCTTTGGGAAGACTTGGGTGAAAGTTAATGTGACTTTTCTGTAAAAAACAGAAACTTTGTGCTCACTGGATTAGCTGCCATTTTTTATAGAAGAGTGCTTTTGAGTCGATTAATTTTGTAGAAGATTAATAGACAAATTCCTCACGTCCACCAATTTATTTCATAATTTTTGGAGTAGCAGAAGTATGGTTGTTGTTCAGATCATTACAGACTGTTCTGTTTCTGGCAGATTCTGTTTTCATTGCATAATTTGCTTGTTTTCTAGTTTTTATAGCTTATATTTCTCAATATAAATTGTAGAAATGATATGGTACAGTAGGCATTGTGTGAGAACAATTATGAACCTTGTCTTTGACAGTACCAAAGTGAATGGTTTACTCTTTATCATACTAACCTATCTCACGAAGTTCCGTTAAGTTTTGTGTGATTGAAGTTTTCAAGCTTTGGGTGAGATATTGATACGAGGAGAAATAGGAGCAGAAAGACCCTAAGCTTGGGGATGACCAAGGCACCCCAAGGTAATATTCAAGAAAGACTCAAGCGCCTAAGCTTGGGGATGCCCCGGAAGTCATCCCCTCTTTCGTCTTCAAAACTATCGGTGTAGTTTACTCGGAGCTATATTTTTATTCATCACATGATATGTGTTTTGCTTGGAGAATATTTTCAATTTTACTTGCTGTTTGAATAAAATCATTGGATCTGAAATCTTGAATGAAAAAGATCCTCCCATGGCTAGTTAATTATTTGACTACTCAGTGTTCTTCACTTATATCTTTTTGGAGTAGTTTGTCAATTACTCGCGCGCTTCACGTATATCCTATGAGTAAATGGTTGAATGAATTGAATATCATAAATCTGAATTTATATATGTTTCATATGCTTATACCATGTGGAGTAATGACTTCACACAAAATAAGTATAGGTAGTAAACTTATTGAAAGTTAGCAAATGCAGAATTGGTCACTTGAACAATTCATGAAAGAATATTGAAGGAAGAGAGATTTCACATATAAACATACTATCTTGGACATCTTTTGTAATTGTGAGCACTCATTAAAATATGACATGCTAAAAAGTTGATGTTGGACAAGGAAGACAACTTAATGGGTTATGTTTTCCTATATCCGAAACGTTATATTGTCTTGGATCATCCAACATGTTGGGCTTGCCTTTCCCTCTCATGCTAGCCAACTTCTTTGCACCAAGTAGAAATACTACTTGTGCTTCCAAACATCCCTTAAACCAGTTTTGCTATGAGAGCCCACCATACCTACCTAAGGATTGAGTAAGATCCTTCAAGTAAGTTGTCATCAGTGCATGCAATAAAAATTGCTCTCTAAATATGTATGATCTATTACTGCAAAGAAAATAAGCTTTATACGAACTTTTGGTAGGGAAGAAATAAAAGAGACAGACTGCATAATAAAGGTCTCTATCACAAGAGGCAATATAAAGTGACGTTCTTTTGCATTAAGATTTTGTGCATCCAACCTTAAAATCACAACAACCTCTGCTTCCCTCCGCGAAGGGCCTATCTTTTACTTTTATCTTCTACCCTTATAAAAGAGTCATGGTGATCATCACCTTTCCTTTTTACACCTTTTCCTTTGGCAAGCACTTTGTGTTGGAGTTCGGATGTATATAGCCACTTGGATGTAGGTTTTCATAAAGTATTATTGTTGACATTACCCTTGAGGTAAAAGGTTGGGAGGCAAAACTCTAAGCCCCTATCTTTCTCTGTGTCCGATTAAAACTTTGAACCCATAAATATCACATGAGTGTTAGCAATTGTGAAAGACTATATGGTAGTTGAGTATGTGGGATTTGCTAAATCAAAGCTCTTACATAGACCCTTCCTGAAAATAAGATGAATTGCAATTGTTTGATGACTAAGAGCATAGTTTATTAGTTTTCAAGAAAGTTTATGATCTATACTTTAACATGTGAATAGCTTGTTACTTGATCATGAGAAGTTTTATGAGTTGAGCTACTGTTATGATATATAACGATGCTATAAAAAGTGATTGGCACTATATTGATCAAACTTATGCACTTGCTAGCATTCACACTTCATAAATTATTTCTTTTATCATTTACCTACTCGAGGACGAGCAGGAATTAAGCTTGGGGATGCTGATACGTCTCCAACGTATCTATAATTTATGAAGTATTCATGCCATGTTTACACTAGTTTTATATGATTTGATTAGAACTAACCCGAACTGACGCTATTTTTAGCAGAACTACCATGGTGTTGTTTTTGTGCAGAAATAAAAGTTCTCGGAATGCGCTGAAAATCAACGGAGTATTTTTCTAGAAAATATGAAAAATACTGGAACAAAAATCTACCGGAGGGGAGTCTCGTGGGCCCCATGAGGGTGGGGGCATACCCACCCCCTGGGTGCGCCCCTATGCCTCGTGGCCTGCCCGTGGGGCCCCTTGACTTGTTCTCGACGCCAACCTCTCCTATACATACAGAAACCTCCGGAAATTAACCTAGATCAGAAGTTCCGCTGCTGCAAGCCTCTGTAGCCATGAGAAATCAATCTAGGCCCTCTCTGGCACCCTGCCGGAGGGTGCCATCATCACCGGAGGCCATGGAGGAGGATCCCGGAGGGGCAATCATCACCATGAAGGCCAATGACCAGAGGGAGAACCTCTCCCCATCTAGGGGGAGGCCATGGAGGAGGAAGCACAAGGGGGAGAACCTCTCCTCTTCTCTCTCGGTGGCGCCAGAGTGCCATCGGGAGGGGAATCATCGCTGCGGTGATCGTCTTCATCAACATCACCACCATCATCACCATCCTCATATCTTTTACGCAGTCCACTCTCCCGCACCCTGCTGTAATCCCTACTTGAACATGGTGCTTTATGCCACATATTATGATCCAATGATGTGCTGCCATCCTATGATGTTTTGAGTAGATATCTTTTTTCTTTTGGTTGATTGATGATCTAGATTGGTACGACTTGTATGTTTTATTTTGGTGTTGTCCTATTGGGCCCTCTGTGTCGTGCAAGCATGAGGGATTCCCGCTGTAGGGTGTTGCAATACGTTCATGATTCGCTTATAATGGGTTGCTTGAGTGACAGAAGCATAAACCCGAGTAAGGGGGTTGTGGCGTATGGGATAAAGGGGACTTGATGCTTTAATGCTATGGTTGGGTTTTACCTTAATGATCTTTAGTAGTTGCGGATGCTTGCTAGAGTTCCAATCATAAGTGTATATGATCCAAGAAGAGAAAGTAAGTTAGCTTATGCCTCTCCCTCATATGAAATTGCAACGACGACTACTAGTCTTGTTAACAATTGCCTAGGATAATTCCGCACACCGACCCATCATTATTCCACACTCGCTATTTATAATATTTAGTAATATATTCTTACTTTATGATAAGAGCACCTACTTTTATATTTTAGCTCTCCGATATCATGCAAAGTTATCCTCTTCATACCCACAACGTAGTTTTATTTCTCATATCTAGTTGGAAGCAAACGTTCGGTATACATAGAGTCGTATCAGTGGCAGATAGGACTTGAGAGAATATTGATCTTACCTTTAGCTCCTTATGGGTTCGACACTCCATACCTATCACTTCCACCTTTGGAATTTGCTACGATGATTCCCTGCACTTGGGGATTATCAGTAAACTACCCATGCATCATCGGAGGTGCAGCAAGGTTGATGAAAACACCCTCCATGATTGATTCCCCTTCCGGCAGAGTGCCAGAAAAGGTCCCCAGATGGGCTCTCTCGAGAACAGAGGCTTGAGGCCGTGGAAAAAGTATTTTGTGGACTCCCCTGTTGGTTTCCTGATTTCTGGGTATTTATAAAGGCGGAGTTAGGTCAAATGGAGGTACGTGGGCCCCACTAGCCATCAGGGCGCACCTGCCCCCCTGGGCGCGCCCTGGTGGGTGGTGGGCCTATGCTCCCACGTCTGGTCTTCTCCCTAAGCTTTGAGTGTCTCTTATGTCCAGAAAAAATCTCAAAAAATTATTATGGCTTTTGGACTTCGTTTGGTACTGATATTCTGCGAAACAAAAAACAAGCAAAAAATAGCAACTGGCACTGGGCACTAAGTTAATAGGTTAGTCCCAAAAAATGATATAAAGTTTCTTGTAAATGTATATAAAACATCCAAGATTGATAATATAATATCATGGAACAATAAAAAATTATAGATACATTGGAGATATATCAATGAGCCCATGTCTTCAGTGTCAAGTGTTGGATAAGCCAAGGACTTAGCTTTTCTATTATAGTGATTCAAGCTCACATTAAGTCCATAGGTACGACTATGCTATCAAAAGGTGATTGAGGTTGCTAAGATAAGTTTATTTCTCGAGTGTGCTTAAAGATTAGACCCGAAGGCCCTCAACAAGTGCTTTATGTTTCCCACTACTTTGATCTTCATTATCCGAAGACTTCGAACCATCCTCCTTTCAGTCCTCCACTTTACTCCAGAGATAGTAATTGCAAACCCTAAGCTAGTCAAAGCCTCCAGGACTTCTGCATTCGGAACCTCCAATGCACTTATTCTCAAGAATTGTCACTTCTTGACTTACTCAGACCCTCTGAACATATATGGTCGAAATATCTGAAAGGGAACAACATAAGTAAAAAAAGGAAAGATTAAATTGTAAAACTCTATTCATGCAAACAAAAATGCAATAAAATTAGAAAATGAAAAGCATGCTATAAAAAACATAATGAAAAGCAATGGAAATACATTCCAACAATAAACAAGTACTCAAAAAATATATTGCTAAAAAGGGTTACATAGTTCTTCACACAAACATCCGATGGTTTTGCACTTGACTAATATTTAGTTCATCATCTGAGCAAGAATAAGCAAACCCGCTATATTTTTCATTTCATCGTCTCTTGTTGACTAACAAAATTTGCTTAAGCTATGATTGACTCTCACGTAATTCTTGTTCAGTTGCTATGTAGGAATCAGTGGGAACCCTGGGTGTATTTGATTATTCCCACTACACTTTTGTTTACTCCTTTTTTGCAGGAAAAACTTCCGGTCTATTCATCAACTGTTAAGGTAGTACAAACAACACTAGAAGTAAAAATTATATCCAGGTCCATGAACCACCTAGCGACGACTACAAGCACTGAGACGAGCAAAGGCACACCGCTGTCATTGATGACCCAAAAGTACAGGGGATCAATCGTAGTCCTTTCGATAAGTTACAGTGTCGATCCCAACGAGGAGCAGAAGGAAATGATAATCGGTTTTTAGCAAGGTAATGTCTGCAAGCACTAAAATTATAAGTAATGAGTAGCTTGATAGAATGATTATTTTGTAATGAGCAAGTAACAGTAATAGTAACAAAAGTGCAGCAAGACGGCCCAATCCTTTCGAGGCAACGGACAGGCCAAAACGGTCTCTTATGATAAGCAAAGTGTTCTTGAGGGCACACGGGAATTTCATCTAGTCACTTTCATCATGTTCGTTTGATTTGTGTTCGCTACTTTGATAGTTTGATGTGTGGGTGGACCAGTGCTTAGGTGTTGTTCTTACTTGAACAAACCTCCTACTTATGATTAACCCCCTCCCAAGCATCCGCAACTACGAGAAAAGTATTAAGAATAAATTCTAACCATAGCATTAAACTTTTGGATTGACAAGTCAGTCCCTTACAAAATAGCGCATAAACTAGGGTTTAAGCTTCTGTCACTCTCGCAACCCATCATCTAATAACTACTCCACAATGCTTTCCCTTATACCCAAATATGGTGAAGTTTCATGTAGTTGACGTTCACATGACACCATTAAGGGAATAACAACATACATACCATCAAAATATCGAACACATATAAAATTCACATGATTACTTGCAACAAGATTTCTCCCATGACCTCAAGAAAAAAAAGTAACTACTCACAAATGATAATCATGCTCAAGATCAGAGGGATATTAAATAGCATAATGGATCTGAACATATAATCTTCCACCAAATAAACCATATAGTAATCAACTACAAGATGTAATCAACAGTACTAGTCACCCACAAGCACTAATCTAAAGTTCCGGTACAAAGATGGTGCTGTTGAAGATGTTGATGGAGATTGCCCTTCCCAAGATGGGAGAGTTGTTGGTGATGATGATGACGATGATTTTCCCCTCCGGGAGGGAAGTTCCCCCCAGCAGCATCGCTCCGCTTGAGGGAAAAAGTGCTCCTGCCAAAGTTCCGCCTTGAGACGGCGGCGCTCCATCCCGAAAGTCCTCTCCTTATTTTTTTCAAGGTCAAAATTACTTATATACCAGAAAATGGGCACCATAGGTGGGTTGGGCTGAGCATAAACCACCAAGGCGCGCCTTGGGGGCCTGGCGTGCCTTGGTGTCTTTTGCTCACTAGGTGGCCCCCTCCGGTAGTTATTTGCTCCAATATTTCTTACTTATTCCATAAAAACTCCTTGTGAAGTTTCAACTCATTTGGAGTTGTGCAGAATAGGTGGCCTGACGTAGCTTTTTCAGGTTTAGATTTCCAGCTGCCGGAATTCTCCCTCTTAGTGTGAACCTTGCATATTATGAGAGAAAAGGCATTAGAATTACTCCAAAAAGCATTATTATGCATAAAAACAATATAAATAATAGTAAGTAAACATGATGCAAAATGGACGTATCAAGTCCCCCAAGCTTAGACCTCGCTTGTCCTCAAGCAAAAACTAAAATCGAAAAACATGTCCACATGCTTAGAGAGAGAGGTGTCGATAAAAACAAAATACGGACATAGAAGCATCATGTAAATTATTATAACAGCAAAAAACTTTAACATAAAACTCTTATCATAGAACTTTTATCATAGACTTCTCATGAACAAGTAAGAATTCATCACAACATCAAAGTATAAAGGATAAACTCTTTTGGAAACCAACAAACTATGTTCTTAGTCAACTTTCCAACTACAATCCATCATCTTTTCAGGAAGGGTCACGTATCGGAGCCTTTTGGCAAGTCCACATACTCAACCATCATATAGTCTTCTATGATTGCTAACACTCACTGCATACACATGAGCAAAACGTTTCAAATGGACACATAGAAATACAGGGGCTTATAGTTTTGCCTCCCAACATACACACCTCGAGGGTGATGTCAACAATAATAACTCATGCTACCCATATCCAACTGGATATATGTGCCTAGATCTTTCCTCACCACATGATACTTGCCAAAAGAGAAAAATACAAAGGAATAGAGAGAAAAACTTTGACTCTTGCATGAAAGTAAATACATAAAAGTAAAATATAGGCCCTTCGCAGAGGGAAGCATAGGTTTCCATGCGCTTTTTGTTTGTATGTTCAATCCCTTAGTGCAAAAGAACGTACGTTATATTGCCCCTTATGATAGCAACCCTTAATATGCAGTCTGTTGCTTTTATTCTTTGCCATCATAAGTTCATACAACGCTCAATTATCTCTTACACTAATTGATCTAACACTTTTAGAAGCAATTTTTATTGCCTTTTTATATCGATGACAACTTACTTGAAAGATCTTACTCAATCCTTAGGTAGGTATGGTGGACTCTTTGAAAATAAGATTTGGGTTTAAGGGTTTTTTGATGCACAAGTAGTGTCTCTACTTGGTGCGGAATTTTTGGCTAGCAAAAATGGGGGGCAAGCACCACATGTTGAAGGATCTATGACAATATAACTTCTATGTGAATATGAGCAAACATAAATATTATGTTGTCTTCCTTGTCCAACGTCAACAATTTTGGCAATATAATATTTTGATGGGGGCTCACAATCACAAAAGATTTCCAAGATTGTGTATTTGCATGCGAATATTCTCTTCCCTTATTAATTCTTTCATGAATTGCATCATTGACCAATGCTATGTTTGTCAATCTCCAATAAAATTTCCTACTTATACTTTTCTTTATGTGGTGTCATTACTTACCATAAGATTAGCATATGATCTTTTTCATTTATTTCCTTTCTTTTTATTGAAATAGAAAAGTAAAGAAAGCAAAACTCAAACTAAACTTTATTATATATCTCACATACGATTACAAGGATAGATCACTAAGCAAACTTTCAGAAGAAAGGATCAAACTAAACTTTTATTCATCTAAAGCAAGAGATAACTATGGATCGAACTAAGGTAAATAAATTTAAAAGATAGTGGAGGTGATATGGTACCGGGGCACCTCCCCCAAGCTTGGCACAAGCCAGGGAGTGCCCATACCCGATACTCAATTTTCTTTCGGTGATGACGAAGGAGGTGGTGGTGATGAAGTGGTGGCGATCTTGTCTTTCTTCCTTAGCTTACGCTTGAGGATGGAATTCTCCTCCTTCAATTCACCGATCTCCCGCTCAAGCTCCAATACCCTTTTGCATAAATCTTGCTTGTTTTCCTGCAAAAGACGAAAGGGGATAAACTAGATCTTAGGCTTCTTTGCTTTGTTGGGGAGACTCGACTTCTTAAATTCAACGTGCATGTCCCCAAGTTGGGGCAATGGGGATTCATCCTCGTCTGAGCTCGTCTCCTCCACCCTTTTAGTATCATAGTCTTATTCTTACTCCGAAGTCCAGCTATAGTGCTCCACGTCCCCATAAACCTTAGGGTTTCAGATATAATCAGCAACATAGCTCTCACCATCTGAGTCTTGGGATGACATATTTTCAGATCTGTCAGGAAAATGACGAGAAAAGAAAACAAAAGATTTCTCGGTGATATGGAGGTCAATAGGTTCGGGGGGTATATAAAGATTTTTTATCTTGGGAAGCAAGCAAATGGAAGAAAAACGGAGTCCGGAAGGTACCCGAGGTGGGCACAACCCACCTGGGCGCGCCTGGCAAGCCAGGCGCGCCCTGGTGTCTTGTGCCCACTAGGGGTGCCTTCCTAGTTGTTTCTTATTTTCCTAATTTTTGTTATATTCCAAAATGGATAGAAAATATTTTTGTAGATTTTTCTAAGTCCGTTTACTTACTGTATCATGTACCTCCTCTTTTTCATGATTCTGGAGTGTTCCAGAAGGTTTCTTTTATGTGTTCCACTGGTCTCATAGTTTGGATAATATTACTTTCAACATTAATGGGTGTACCTGAGATATATTGTTTTATTCGCTGATCATTAACAACCTTCGGGCTAGTACCTTTGACATTATTTATTTCGATAGCTCCAGATCGATAAGCCTCCTCGATAACTAGGGTCCTTCCCATTTAGGGAGGAGTTTTCCTGCAAAGAATCTGAAACGAGAGTTGTACAAAAGAACATATTCTCCAACTTTGAACTCGCACTTTTGGATTCTTTTATCATGCCATCATTTAACCTTTTCTTTAAATAACTTGGCGTTTTCGTAAGCTTGGCTTCTCCATTCATCTAATGAGCTAATATCAAATAACCTCTTCTCACGAGCATGTTTGAAATCATAGTTGAGTTCTTTAATTGCCCAATATGCTTTATGTTCTAACTCAAGAGGCAAATGACAAGCTTTTCCATAAACCATTTCATAGGAGACATACCCATCGATTTTTATATGTTGTTCTATAAGCCCAAAGTGCATCATCTAATTTCTTATACCAATTCTTACGGGACCTATTGACAGTCTTTTATAAAATTAATTTTATTACTCTATTGCTGAGTTCAACCTAACCACTAGACTGAGGATGATAGGGTGATGCAATTCTATGGTTAACACCATACTTGGTAAACATTTTACGGAAAGCACCATGAATAAAGTGTGAACCACCATCAATTATTAAATATCGAGGGACTCCAAACCTTGGGAAAATAACTTCTTTAAGCATTTTAATAGAGGTGTTTTGATCAGCACTACTTGGAATAGCTTCTACCCACTTAGTAACATAATCAACAGTAATCAAAATATGAGTATACCCATTAGAGGAAGGAAAAGGTCCCATGTAATAAAATCCCCAAACATCAAATGGTTCAACATCAAGTGAATAATTCATAGGCATTTCTTGACGCTTACCGATAGTACCTATTCTTTGACATTCATCACAAGATAAGACGAACTTATGAGCATCCTTGAAGAGAGTAGGCCAATAAAATCCAGATTGTAATACTTAGTGAGCAGTTCTGTCTCCCGCATGATGTCCTCCATAAGCTTCGGAATGACATTTCTGTAGGAGTTGTCCCTGTTCATGCTCAGGTACACAACGTCTAATAATACCATCTACTCCTTCTTTACAAAAATGTGGGTCATCCCAAAAGTAATGTATTAAATCATAGAAGATTTATTTTCTTTTGTTGGTATGTAAAGCTATGGGGAATGTATTTAGCAACAATATAATTAGCATAGTCAGCATACCAAGGTTTACTATTAGAAACATTTATTGCAGCTAATTGCTCATTGGGAAAACTATCATCAATAGGTAGTGGGTCATCAAGAATATTCTCCAACCTAGACAGGATATCATCTATGGGGTTCTCAGCTCCTTTTCTATCAGTGATATGCAAATCAAATTCTTGAAGCAAGAGAACCCATCGAATAAGCCTTGGCTTGTCATCTTTCATTTCCATAAGATGTTTTATTGTAGCATGATCAGTGTGAACAATTACTTTTGAATCTACACCACTGCTAGAAACTTCTTTTCAGTAGTAGCATAATTTCTTTGTGCACTGTCTAGAGTTTTACTTGCATAGTGAATAATATTTAGTTTCTTATCAACTCTTTGTCCTAGAACATCACCAACAACATAATCACTAGCATCACACATAATTTCAAAAGGCAAGTTCCAATCAGGTGGTTGAACAATAGGTGCCGAAATTAAGGCTTTCTTGAGTGTTTTGAAGGCTTCTAAACAATCATCATAAAAAACAAAAGGGATATCCTTTTGCAAAAGATTAAGAGGCCTAGAAATTTTAGAGAGGTCATTGATAAATCTCCTATAGAAACCAGCATGACCAAGGAAACTATGAATACCTTTGATATCTTTAGGACATGGCATTTTCTCAATTGCATCAACCTTAGCTTTGTCCACCATAATACCTCTTTCAGAAATTTGATGGCCCAAAACAATACATTCGTTAACCATAAAGTGGCACTTCTCCCAATTCAAGACAAGATTCGTTTGCTCACATCTCTGCAAAACTCGATCAAGATTGCTTAAACAATCATCAAAAGACCTCAACAATCTTTTCACAAAAGTCAGAGAATATAGCAGTCATACATCTTTGAAAGGTAGCAGGTGCATTGCATAAACCAAAGGCATATGTCTATAAGCATAAGTTCCCAAAGGACAAGTAAAAGTGATCTTTTCTTGATCAGGCTGAGGAACAGGTATTTGTGAAAAACCAGAATATCCATCAAGGAAGCAAAAATGTGTGTGCTTAGATAATCTTTCTGGCATTTGATCAATAAAAGGCAGAGGGTAATGATCTTTTCTAGTTGCTTTGTTTAATTTTCTAAAATCAATTACCATTCTATAGCCTATAACAATTCTTTATGGAATAAGTTCATTCTTATCATTTGGAACAACAGTAATACCCCTTTCTTAGGGACACAATGGACAGGACTTACCCATCTACTATCAGCTATAGGATAGATTATACATGCTTCTATAAGTTTTAATATTTCTGTCCTTACCACTGCTTTCATCTTCGGATTCAACCGCTGTTGGTGATCAACAACGAGTTTAGCATCAGGTTCCATATTAATCTTGTGCTGACATAGAGTGGGACTGATGCCCTTAAGATCATCAAGAGTATATCCTATAGCAGCTCGGTGCTTCCTTAGAACATTCAATAATCTTTCTTCTTCATGTTCTGAAAGGTTAGCACTAATAATAATAGGATATATCTTCTTCTCATCAAGATAAGAATATTTCAAAGTGTCTGGCAATTGTTTTAATTCAAACACACGATCACCTTTAGGTGGAGGAGGACCTCCTTGAGTTTCAATAGGCAAATTGTGTTTAAGAAGAGGTTGTTATTCGAACAAGATTCTATCAATTTCATTTCTTTTGTGCATATGCAAATCATTTTCAAGGTCTAGCAGATATTGTTCTAAAGGATTAGTAGGAGGCACAGCAATAGAAGCAAGAACAATTCAATCCTTACTAGGCAATTCCTTCTTATGATGCTTTCTATTAAACTTGGAAAAATTAAACTCATGAGACTCATCACCAAAACTAACACCGACAGTTTGTTTCTCACAATCTATTTTAGCATAAACGGTGTTCAAGACAGGTCTACCAAAGATAACGGGACAAAAGTCATCCTGTGGGGAACCAAGAACAATAAAATCAGTAGGGTATTTTATTTTTGCACACAAGACTTCAACATCTCTAACAATCCCAAGTGGTGTGATGGTGTCTCTATTAGCAAAATTAATAGTATCATTTATGTCTTCTATCTCAGCGGGTGCTATGTCATTCATAATCTCTTGATATAAAGTAAAAGGAATAGCACTCATGGTAGCACCTATGTCACATAAACCATGATAACAATGATCTCCTATCTTAATTGAGACAACAGGCAAGCCAACAACAGGTCTATGTTTATCCTTTTCATCAGGTTTGGCCATTCTAGCAGCTTCATCACATAAGTAAATAACATGCCCATTTATGTTTTCAACCAGGAGATCCTTAACCATAGCAACACTAGGTTCTACCTTGATTTGTTCAGCTGGTTTGGGTGTTCTAATATAACTTTTATTGACCATAGATGAAACCTTAGCATGTTCCTTTATCCTAACAGGGAAAGGTGGTTTCTCGATATAAGCAGTAGGAACAACTGGATCAACATTATACATGATAGTCTCTTCTTTAGCAACTACTGGTTCTTTAATTTCGTCTTTAATAGGGGGGTGATATTTAACCACTTATCTTTAGGGAGATCAACATGAGTAGCAAATGATTCACAAAAGGAGGCTACTATCTCAGAGTCTAGTCCATATCTAGTGCTAAACTTTTGAAAAGCATATGTATTCATAAAACATTTAACACAAGCAAACTCAAGCTTAATACCTGACTCTTTACCTTTGTCGAGTTCTCAATATTCAGAGTTGCATTTAATTATTTCTAAAAGATCCCACCGGAATTTAATAGTCTTCTTCATAAAGGAACCAGTACAAGAAGTATCGAGCGTGGATCAATCATTATGAGAAAGCCGAGCATAAGAATTCTGAATAATGATTTCTCTTGAGAGCTAATTATTGGGGCATGAATATAACATTGACTTAAGCCTCCCCCAAGCTAGAGCGATACTTTATCCTTCACGAGGCCAAAAATTATATATATAATTCCGACCACGATGAACTAGATGCATAGGATAATTTTTTTGATGGAATTCCAATTTTAACCGATTCCAATTCCAAGATCCAATATCATCGCATATCCTATACCATGCCAATGGTTTTACCTTCAAAGATAAAGGGAAAACCTTCTTTTTGGTTCATCTTCGGGTAAACCTGCAAGCTTAAATAATCCACAAATTTCATCCACATATATCAAGTGCATGTCAGGATGTTCGGTTCCATCTCCTGCATAAGGTTTAGCTAGCAGTTGTTCTATCATACCTGAAGGAATTTCATATTCAATATTTTCAGTAGGTGCAGTGGGTTGAGGGGTAACTAATTGTGGTTCCGATCGAGGTGATGATACCCCGAACAAACCCCTCAAAGGATTGTTCTCCATAGTAACAAGTGACAGTAAATTTCATCATGTAGTAATAATTTTTCCTTACCGATTTCCACATACCAAGAGCGCTTCACTCCCCGGCAACGGCGCCAGAAAAGAGCCTTGATGACCCACAACTATAGGGGATCAATCGTAATCCTTTCGATAAGTAAGAGTGTCGAACCCAACGAGGAGCAGAAGGAAATGACAAGCGGTTTTCAGCAAGGTAATGTCTGCAAGCACTGAACTTATAAGTAACGAGTAGTTTAATAGCAAGATAATTTCGTAACGAGAAAGTAATGGTAATAGAAAAAAAGTGCAGCAAGGGAGACCAATCCTTTAGAGGCAAAGTACAGGCCAAAACGGTCTCTTATGGTAAGCAAAGTGTTCTTGAGGGTACACGGGAATTTCATCTAGTCACTTTCATCATGTTGGTTTGATTTGTGTTTGCTACATTGATAATTTGATATGTGGATGGATGATAATCCCCAAGTGCATGGAATCATCGTAGCAATTCCCAAAGGTGGAAGTGATAAGTATGGAGTGTCGAACCCACAAGGAGATAAAGGTAGGATCAATATTCTCTAAAGTCCTATCTGCCACTAATACGGCTCTACGTACACCGAACGTTTGCTTCCAACTAGAAACGAGAAATAAAACTACGTTGTGGGTATGAAGAGTATAACTTTGTATGATATCGAAGAGCTTAAATATAAAAGTAGGTGTTGTTATCATAAATTTAGAATATATTACTAAATATTATAAATAGCGAGTGTGGAATAATGATGGGACGGTGTGCGGAATTATCCTAGGCAATTGTTAACAAGACCGGTAATCGCTATTGCAATTTCATATGAGGGAGAGGCATAAGCTAACATACTTTCTCTTCTTGGATCATATGCACTTATGATTGGAACTCTAACAAGGATCCGCAACTACTAAAGATCATTAAGGTAAAACCCAACCATAGAATTAAAGCATCAAGTCTCCTTTATCCCATACGCCGTGACCCACTTTTCCGTGTTTATGCTTCTGTCACTCAAGCAACGCAGACAATAAGTAAACCATGGACATATTGTAACACCCTATAGCGGGAATCCCTCACGCTTGCGCAACACGGAGGGCACAATAGGACAGCACCAAAATAAATCATACAACTCATACCAATCTAGATAATCAATCAACCCAAAGACAAAGGATATCTACTCAAAACATCATAAGATGGCAACACATCATTGGATCATAATATGTGGCATAAAGCACCATGTTCAAGTAGGGATTACAGCGGGGTGCGAGAGAGTGGACCGTGTAAAAGAGATGAGGATGGTGATGATGATGGTGATGTTGATGAAGATGATCACCGTGGCGATGATTCCCCTCCCGATGGGACTCCGACGCCATCGTGAGAGAGGAGGAGAAGTTCTCCCCCCTTGTGCTTCCTCCTCCATGGCCTCCCCCTGGATGGGGGGAGGTTCCCCCTCTGGTCCTTGGCCTTCATGGCGATGATGGCCCCTCCAAGATCCTTCCCCATGGCCTCCGATGCTGATGGCCCCCTCCGGCAGGGTGCCACAGAGGGCCTAGATTGATTTCTCATGGCTACAGAGGCTTACGGCGGCGGAACTTCCGATCAAGGTTATTTTCTGGAGGTTTCTGTATTTGTAGGAATTTTTGGCGTCGGTCTCACGTCAGGGGGGTCTCCGAATCATCCACGAGATAGGGGACCATGCCCAAGGGGGGTGGGCGCCCCCCACCCTCGTGGACAGCCCGGGACTCTTCTGGCCCAACTCTTTTACTCCAGGGGCTTCTTTTGGTCCATAAAAATCATCAAAAATTGGCACGTCAACTAGACTCCATTTGGTATTCCTTTTCTGTAAACTCAAAAACAAGGAAAAAACAGAAACTTGCACTAGGCTCTAGGTCAATAGGTTAGTCCTAAAAGTCATATAAAATAGCATATAAATGCATATAAAACATCTATGATGGATAATATAATAGCATGAATACTTCATAAATTATAGATACGTTGGACACATATCAGTGGACCTGTGCTTAGGTGTTGTTCTTACTTGAACAAACCTTCTACTTATGATTAACCCCCTCGCAAGAATCCGCAACTACGAGAAAAGTATTAAGAATAAATTCTAACCATAGCATTAAACTTTTGGATCCAAATCAGTCCCTTATAGAACAACGCATAAACTATGGTTTAAGCTTCTGTCACTCTCACAACCTATCATCTAATAACTACTCGACAATGCATTCCTTAGGCCCAAATATGGTGAAGTGTCATGTAGTCGACGTTCACATGACACCACTAAGGGAATCACAACATACATACCATCAAAATATCAAACACATATAAAATTCAGATGATTACTTGCAACAAGATTTCTCCCGTGAACTCAAGAACAAAAGTAACTAATCACAAATGATAACCATGCTCAAGATCAGAGGGATATTAAATAGCCTAATGGATCTGAACATATAATATTCTGCCAAATAAACAATATACTAATCAACTACAAGATGTAATCAACACTACCAGTCACCCACAAGCACCAATCTATAATTCCGATACAAAGATTGAACACAAGAGATGAACTAGGGTTTGAGAGGAGATGGTGCCGCTGAAGATGTTGATGGAGATTGCACTCCCCAAGATGAGAGAGTTGTTGGTGATGATGATGACGATGATTTCC
>NC_041391.1:62693896-62722126 GCF_002162155.2 Triticum dicoccoides
CCTTTCCTTTTTTTCTACGTCAAAATGACTTATATACCAGAAGATGGGCACCACAGGTGGGCTGGGGTGAGCACAACCCACCAGGGCGCGCCTGGGGGGCCTAGCGCGCCCCGGTGTCTTGTGCTCACCAGGTGGCCCCCCTCCGGTAGTTATTTGCTGCATTATTCCTTATTTATTCCATAAAAATCCCTCATGAAGTTTCAGTCCATCTGTAGGAATTCTCCCTCTTTGTGTGAACCTTGCATATTATGAGAGAAAAGGCATTAGAATTACTCCAAACATTATTATGCATAAAAACAATATAATAATAGTAAGTAAACATGATGCAAAATGGATGTATCAGTCATCACCCCTCCCTCGCCGGAGCAGGGCAAACCTTGTTGTAGTAGACAGTCGGGAAATCGTCGTGCTAAGGTCCCACATGACCAGCACAATAGAACAACAACCGCCGCCGATGAAGAGATGCGTAGTTCGGAAGATCCAACCTGTAGACACACAAACATAGACGAACGTAGAACGGATCCAAGTGGATTCACCAACAACAGACGCCGACCGAATCTCGCGAGATCAGTCGGAGACAAACCTCCACACCCCCTCCAACGAAGTTAGAAGCACCTATGAGATGGGGGCTAGGCAGGGAGAACCATATTCCATCTTCAGAACATCGTCGCCGCCTTGACTTTCCGAGTAGGAAACAAACACTAACAAAACGCAAAAAAACATCTTAAAACGGAGCCCTCCCACCGGTAAGGACCAGGATCCACCATGCTACCGTGGCCCTAAGGCAACAGATGACGAGCTAGACCAGTAGCACGCCGGCAGGAGGCTGGGAAAACCCTCGCTTGAGAGCACTTGCCTTGCGAGCGAAAGGGTAGACTACTTTTTTTGGCAGGCGTGTGGCGTGGTGTTGCAAGCTTGCACCATGAGGTCGATGCCACGTTGGAAGGGCCCACCACCGATTTGCTGGGTGCGAGATGTGGAGCTGCAACCCCAGTTTAATATAGCTGCAAACCAGGCGGTGCCTCGCCGAAGGGAGAGCTACAACCAGCTGCCATGGGAGCTACAACCATTGGTGGCACAACTGCAACCAACCTTTGGTCAAGATGCATCGAGTGGGAGAAGTTGCAACCATGGGTGGCCACTGGAACTGGCTTCCCGGTTTGCTGGAAGCATATACCAGAGATGTTGGAACCAGTGATTTGCGGAGCTGCGATGGGCCACTAGTGGTGTCCTTTTTTCTGCAACCATAGGCTTTTTTGATGGCATTGATGATTTTTTTCTGCTGGAAGTCAACACTTTTTCTCCGCAACCATAGGCTTTTATTTTCTGCTACCTACGATGATTTTTTGCTGGTGCCGATGTTTTTTTGCTAATATCAATGGTGTGTTTTCTGAAAATGATGTTTACTTTTGTTGGAATCGGCAATGGGGTTGGTGCTATGACTGGCGTTTGCTTTGTTTTTGCTATAACCACGAGCGGCGACACTGATGGTGAGTGGTGGGTAGGCAGTGGAGCTTCGAGGTCATGCTTCCATGGTATGGATCGATGGCGCTCGCTATTTTTATGTTTCCCTATGCAGGGCAGAGAAGGAAGACATGGAATGGAAAGGTAGAGGATGCAAGATATGATAATTCATGATTTTTAGATCAGTCAGGTAGCAGCCGACTGTGCGAAAGATTGGGTCGGCCGGCTCGCACCTAGTACAGAAGCACGCGATAGGAGAAAAAATGGTGCCAGCGGGCGCACGAAGCTGGAGCTTATAAGGCCTCGCTTGATTTGCAGGATTTGCGTAGGATTTTTTTTGTAGGATTTGCATCCTCTGGAAATTTGCATGCAATGTCGTTTTATTTACAGGATTGTATTCCACTGGAACCAATCCTATAGGAAATCCATAATTCAGTTTCATAGGAAAAAAAGAATAAGATTGGACTTTGATGACCCGCAAGTATAGGGGATCAATCGTAGTCCTTTCAATAAGTAAGAGTGTCGAATCCAACGAGGAGTAGAAGGAAATAACAATTGGTTTTCAGCAAGGTATTCTCTACAAGCACTGAAATTATAAGTAATGAGGCAAAGTACAGTCCAAAATAGTCTCTTTTGATAAGCAAAGTGTTCTTGAGGGTACACGAGAATTTCATCTAGTCACTTTCATCATGTTGGTTTGATTCGTGTTCGCTACTTTGATAATTTGATATGTGGGTGGACCGGTGCTTAGGTGATGTTCTTACTTGAACAAACCTCCAACTTATGATTAACCCCCTCGCAAGCATCCGTAACTACGAGAAAATTATTAAGATAAAATCTAACCATAGCATTAAACTTTTGATCCAATCAATCCCTTACGAAGCAGCACATAAACTAGGGTTTAAGCTTCTGTCACTCTCGCAGCCCATTATCTAATAACTACTCCACAATGCATTCCCTTAGGCCCTAATAAAGTGAAGTGTCATGTAGTCGACGTTCACATTGAAGGAAATATGCCCTAGAGGCAATAATAAAGTTATTATTTATTTCCTTATAATCATGATAAATGTTTATTATTCATGCTAGAATTGTATTTACCGGAAACATAATACATGTGTGAATACATAGACAAACAAAGTGTCACTAGTATGCCTCTACTTGACTAGCTCGTTAATCAAAGATGGTTATGTTTCCTAACCATGAACAATGAGTTGTTATTTGATTAACGAGGTCACATCATTAGCAGAATGATCTGATTGACATGACCCATTCCATTAGCTTAGCACCCGATCATTTAGTATGTTGCTATTGCTTTCTTCATGACTTATACATGTTCCTATGACTATGAGATTATGCAACTCCCGTTTACCGGAGGAACACTTTGGGTACTACCAAACGTCACAACGTAACTGGGTGATTATAAAGGAGTACTACAGGTGTCTCCAATGGTCGATGTTGGGTTGGCGTATTTCGAGATTAGGATTTGTCACTCCGATTGTCGGAGAGGTATCTCTGGGCCCTCTCGGTAATACACATCACATAAGCCTTGCAAGCATTACAACTAATATGTTAGTTGTGAGATGAAGTATTACGAAACGAGTAAAGAGACTTGCCAGTAACGAGATTGAACTAGGTATTGGATACCGATGATCGAATCTCGGGCAAGTAAAATACCGATGACAAAGGGAACAACGTATGTTGTTATGCGGTCTGACCGATAAAGATCTTTGTAGAATATGTAGGAGCCAATATGGGCATCCAGGTCCCGCTATTGGTTATTGACCAGAGACGTGTCTCGGTCATGTCTACATTGTTCTCGAACCCGTAGGGTCCGCACGCTTAAGGTTACGATGACAGTTATATTATGAGTTTATGCATTTTGATTTACCGAAGGTTGTTCGGAGTCCCGGATGTGATCACGGACATGACGAGGAGTCTCGAAATGGTCGAGACGTAAAGATTGATATATTGGAAGCCTATATTTGGATATCGGAAGTGTTCCGGGTGAAATCGGGATTTTACCGGAATACCGGGAGGGTTACCGGAACCCCCCGGGAGCTATTTGGGCCATAGTGGGCCTTAGTGGAAAAGAGAAGGGGCTGCCCTAGATGGGCTGCGCGCCCCCCCCTTCCCCTAGTCCTATTAGGACTAGGAGAGGTGGCCGGCCCCCTCCTCCTCTTTTCCCCTCCGAGGAATCCTAGTTGGACTAGGATTGGAGGGGGAATCCCACTCCCAGAGGGAGTAGGACTCTCCTGCGCCTCCCCCCTTGGCCGGCCAGCCTCCCCTCCTCTCCTCCTTTATATACGGAGGCAGGGGCACCTCTAAACACACAAGTTGACACAAGTTGATCCACGTGATCTATTCCTTAGCCGTGTGCGGTGCCCCCTGCCACCATATTCCTCGATAATATTGTAGCGGAGTTTAGGCGAAGCCCTGCTGCTGTAGTTCATCAAGATCGTCACCACGCCGTCATGCTGACGAAACTCTTCCCCGACACTTTGCTGGATCGTAGTCCGGGGATCGTCATCGAGCTGAACGTGTGCTCGAACTCGGAGGTGCCATAGCTTCGGTGCTTGATCGGTTGGATCGTGAAGACGTACGACTACTTCCTCTACGTCGTGTCATCGCTTCCGCAGTCGGTCTGCGTTGGGTACGTAGACAACACTCTCCCCTCGTTGCTATGCATCACATGATCCTCTGTGTGCGTAGGAAATTTTTTGAAATTACTACGAAACCCAACAGTGGCATCCGAGCCTAGGTTATTTATGTTGATGTTATATGCACGAGTAGAACACAAGTGAGTTGTGGACGATACAAGTCATACTGCCTACCCGCATGTCATACTTTGGTTCGGCGGTATTGTTGGACGAGATGACCCGGACCAACCTTACGCGTACGCTTACGCGAGACCGGTTCCCTCGACGTGCTTTGCACAGAGATGGCTTGCGGGCGACTGTCTCTCCAACTTTAGTTGAACCAAGTATGGCTATGCCCGGTCCTTGCGAAGGTTAAAACGGAGTCTATTTGACAAACTATCGTTGTGGTTTTGATGCGTAGGTAAGATTGGTTCTTACTTAAGCCCGTAGCAGCCACGTAAAACAAGCAACAACAAAGTAGAGGACATCTAACTTGTTTTTGCAGGGCATGTTGTGATGTGATATGGTCAAAGTATGATGCTGAATTTTATTGTATGAGATGATCATGTTTTGTAACCGAGTTATCGACAACTGGCAGGAGCCATATGGTTGTCGCTTTATTGTATGCAATGCAATCGCGATGTAATGCTTTACTTTATTACTAAACGGTAGTGATAGTCGTGGAAGCATAAGATTGGCGAGACGACAACGATGCTACGATGGAGATCAAGGTGTCGCGCCGGTGACAATGGTGATCATGACGGTGCTTCAGAGATGGAGATCACAAGCACAAGATGATGATGACCATATCATATCACTTATATTGATTGCATGTGATGTTTATCTTTTTATGCATCTTATCTTGCTTTGATTGACGGTAGCATTATAAGATGATCTCTCACTAAATTATCAAGAAGTGTTCTCCCTGAGTATGCACCGTTGCCAAAGTTCGTCGTGCCCAGACACCACGTGATGATCGGGTGTGATAAGCTCTACGTCCATCTACAACGGGTGCAAGCCAGTTTTGCACACGCAGAATACTCAGGTTAAACTTGACGAGCCTAGCATATGCAGATATGGCCTCGGAACACAGAGACCGAAAGGTCGAGCGTGAATCATATAGTAGATATGATCAACATAACGATGTTCACCATTGAAAACTACTCCATCTCACGTGATGATCGGTCATGGTTTAGTTGATTTGGATCACGTAATCACTTAGAGGATTAGAGGGATGTCTATCTAAGTGGGAGTTCTTAAATAATATGATTAATTGAACTTAAATTTATCATGAACTTAGTACCTGATAGTATCTTGCTTGTTTATGTTGATTGTAGATAGATGGCTCGTGCTGTTGTTCCGTTGAATTTTAATGCGTTCCTTGAGAAAGCAAAGTTGAAAGATGATGGTAGCAATTACACGGACTGGGTCCGTAACTTGAGGATTATCCTCATTGCTGCACAGAAAAATTACGTCCTGGAAGCACCGCTGGGTGCCAGGCCTGCTGCTGGAGCAACACCAGATGTTATGAATGTTTGGCAGAGCAAAGCTGATGACTACTCGATAGTTTAGTGTGCCATGCTTTACGGCTTAGAATCGGGACTTCAACGACGTTTTGAACATCATGGAGCATATGAGATGTTCCAGGAGTTGAAGTTAATATTTCAAGCAAATTCCCGAATTGAGAGATATGAAGTCTCCAATAAGTTCTATAGCTGCAAGATGGAGGAGAACAGTTCTGTCAGTGAGCATATACTCAAAATGTCTGGGTATAATAATCACTTGATTCAATTGGGAGTTAATCTTCCGGATGATTGCGTCATTGACAGAATTCTCCAATCACTCCCACCAAGCTACAAGAGCTTCGTGATGAACTATAATATGCAAGGGATGAACAAGACTATTCCCGAGCTCTTCGCAATGCTGAAAGCTGCGGAGGTAGAAATCAAGAAGGAGCATCAAGTGTTGATGGTTAACAAGACCACTAGTTTCAAGAAAAAGGGCAAAGGGAAGAAAAAGGGGAACTTCAAGAAGAACGGCAAGCAAGTTGCTGCTCAAGAGAAGAAACCCAAGTCTGGACCTAAGCCTGAAACTGAGTGCTTCTACTGCAAGCAGACTGGTCACTGGAAGCGGAACTGCCCCAAGTATTTGGCGGATAAGAAGGATGGCAAGGTGAACAAAGGTATATGTGATATACATGTTATTGATGTGTACCTTACTAGAGCTCGCAGTAGCACCTGGGTATTTGATACTGGTTCTGTTGCTAATATTTGCAACTCGAAACAGGGACTACAGAATAAGCGGGCACTGGCAAAGGACGAGGTGACGATGCGCGTGGGAAACGGTTCCAAAGTTGATGTGATCGCAGTCGGCACGCTACCTCTACATCTACCTTCGGGATTAATATTAGACCTAAGTAATTGTTATTTGGTGCCAGCGTTGAGCATGAACATTATATCTGGATCTTGTTTAATGCGAGACGGTTATTCATTTAAATCAGAGAATAATGGTTGTTCTATTTATATGAGTAATATCTTTTATGGTCATGCACCCTTGAAGAGTGGTCTATTCTTATTGAATCTCGATAGTAGTAATACACATATTCATAATATTGAAGCCAAAAGATGCAGAGTTGATAATGAAAGTGCAACTTATTTGTGGCACTGTCGTTTAGGTCATATCGGTATAAAGCGCATGAAGAAACTCCATGCTGATGGACTTTTGGAACCACTTGATTATGAATCACTTGGTACTTGCGAACCGTGCCTCATGGGCAAGATGACTAAAACACCGTTCTCCGGTACTATGGAGAGAGCAACAGATTTGTTGGAAATCATACATACCGATGTATGTGGCCCGATGAATATTGAGGCTCGTGGCGGATATCGTTATTTTCACCTTCACAGATGATTTAAGCAGATATGGGTATATCTACTTAATGAAACATAAGTCTGAAACATTTGAAAAGTTCAAAGAATTTCAGAGTGAAGTTGAAAATCATCGTAACAAGAAAATAAAGTTTCTACGATCTGATCGTGGAGGAGAATATTTGAGTTACGAGTTTGGTGTACATTTGAAAAACTGTGGAATAGTTTCGCAACTCACGCCACCCGGAACACCACAGCGTAATGGTGTGTCCGAACGTCGTAATCGTACTTTACTAGATATGGTGCGATGTATGATGTCTCTTACTGATTTACCGCTATCATTTTGGGGATATGCTTTAGAGACGGCCACATTCACGCTAAATAGGGCACCATCAAAATCCGTTGAGACGACGCCTTATGAACTGTGGTTTGGCAAGAAACCAAAGTTGTCGTTTCTTAAAGTTTGGGGCTGCGATGCTTAGGTGAAAAAGCTTCAACCTGATAAGCTCGAACCCAAATCGGAGAAATGTGTCTTCATAGGATACCCAAAGGAAACTGTTGGGTACACCTTCTATCACAGATCCGAAGGCAAGACATTCGTTGCTAAGAATGGATCATTTCTAGAGAAGGAGTTTCTCTCGAAAGAAGTGAGTGGGAGGAAAGTGGAACTTGATGAGGTAACTGTACCTGCTCCCTTACTGGAAAGTAGTTCATCACAGAAAACTGTTTCAGTGACACCTACACCAGTTAGTGAGGAAACCAATGATAATGATCATGAAACTTTAGATCAAGATACTACTGAACCTCGTAGATCAACCAGAGTAAGATCCGCACCAGAGTGGTACGGTAATCCTGTTCTGGAGGTCATGCTACTAGATCATGATGAACCTACGAACTATGAAGAAGCGATGGTGAGCCCAGATTCCGCAAAGTGGCTTGAAGCCATGAAATCTGAGATGGGATCCATGTATGAGAACAAAGTGTGGACTTTGGTTGACTTGCCCGATGATCGGCAAGCAATTGAGAATAAATGGATCTTCAAAAAGAAGACTGACGCTGATGGTAATGTTACTATCTACAAAGCTCGACTTGTCGCAAAAGGTTTTCGGCAAGTTCAAGGGATTGACTACGATGAGACCTTCTCACCCGTAGCGATGCTTAAGTCTGTCCGAATCATGTTAGCAATTGCCGCATTTTATGATTATGAAATTTGGCAAATGGATGTCAAAACTGCATTCCTGAATGGATTTCTGGAAGAAGAGTTGTATATGATGCAACCAGAAGGTTTTGTCGATCCAAAGGGAGCTAACAAAGTGTGCAAGCTCTAGCGATCCATTTATGGACTGGTGCAAGCCTCTCGGAGTTGGAATAAACGTTTTGATAGTGTGATCAAAGCATTTGGTTTTATACAGACTTTCGGAGAAGCCTGTATTTACAAGAAAGTGAGTGGGAGCTCTGTAGCATTTTTGATATTATATGTGGATGACATATTACTGATTGGAAATGATATAGAATTTCTGGATAGCATAAAGGGATACTTGAATAAAAGTTTTTCAATGAAAGACCTCGGTGAAGCTGCTTACATATTAGGCATTAAGATCTATAGAGATAGATCAAGACGCTTAATTGGACTTTCACAAAGCACATACCTTGACAAGATTTTGAAGAAATTCAAAATGGATCAAGCAAAGAAAGGATTCTTACCTGTATTACAAGGTGTGAAATTGAGTAAGACTCAATGCCCGACCACTGCAGAAGATAGAGAGAATATGAAAGATGTTCCCTATGCATCAGCCATAGGCTCTATCATGTATGCAATGCTGTGTACCAGACCTGATGTGTGCCTTGCTATAAGTTTAGCAGGGAGGTACCAAAGTAATCCAGGAGTGGATCACTGGACAGCGGTCAAGAACATCCTGAAATACATGAAAAGGACTAAGGATATGTTTCTCGTATATGGAGGTGACAAAGAGCTCATCGTAAAAGGTTACGTTGATGCAAGCTTTGACACTGATCCGGACGATTCTAAATCGCAAACCGGATATGTGTTTACATTAAACGGTGGAGCTGTCAGTTGGTGCAGTTCTAAACAAAGCGTCGTAGCGGGATCTACATGTGAAGCGGAATACATAGCTGCTTCGGAAGCAGCAAATGAAGGAGTCTGGATGAAGGAGTTCATATCCGATCTAGGTGTCATACCTAGTGCATCGGGTCCAATGAAAATCTTTTGTGACAATACTGGTGCAATTGCCTTGGCAAAGGAATCCAGATTTCACAAAAGGACCAAACACATCAAGAGACGCTTCAACTCCATCCGGGATCTAGTCCAGGTGGGAGACATAGAGATTTGCAAGATACATACGGATCTGAATGTTGCAGACCCATTGACTAAGCCTCTTCCACGAGCAAAACATGATCAGCACCAAGGCTCCATGGGTGTTAGAATCATTACAGTGTAATCTAGATTATTGACTCTAGTGCAAGTGGGAGACTGAAGGAAATATGCCCTAGAGGCAATAATAAAGTTATTATTTATTTCCTTATAATCATGATAAATGTTTATTATTCATGCTAGAATTGTATTTACCAGAAACATAATACATGTGTGAATACATAGACAAACAAAGTGTCACTAGTATGCCTCTACTTGACTAGCTCGTTAATCAAAGATGGTTATGTTTCCTAACCATGAACAATGAGTTGTTATTTGATTAATGATGTCACATCATTAGCAGAATGATCTGATTGACATGACCCATTCCATTAGCTTAGCACCCGATCGTTTAGTATGTTGATATTGCTTTCTTCATGACTTATACATGTTCCTATGACTATGAGATTATGCAACTCCCGTTTACCGGAGGAACACTTTGGGTACTACCAAACGTCACAACGTAACTGGGTGATTATAAAGGAGTACTACAGGTGTCTCCAATGGTCGATGTTGGGTTGGCGTATTTCGAGATTAGGATTTGTCACTCCGATTGTCGGAGAGGTATCTCTGGGCCCTCTCGGTAATACACATCACATAAGCCTTGCAAGCATTACAACTAATATGTTAGTTGTGAGATGATGTATTATGGAACGAGTAAAGAGACTTGCCAGTAACGAGATTGAACTAGGTATTGGATACCGACGATCGAATCTCGGGCAAGTAACATAACGATGACAAAGGGAACAACGTATGTTGTTATGCGGTCTGACCGATAAAGATCTTTGTAGAATATGTAGGAGCCAATATGGGCATCCAGGTCCCGCTATTGGTTATTGACTAGAGACGTGTCTCGGTCATGTCTACATTGTTCTCGAACCCGTAGGGTCCGCACGCTTAAGGTTACGATGACAGTTATATTATGAGTTTATGCATTTTGATGTACCGAAGGTTGTTCGGAGTCCCGGATGTGATCACGGACATGACGAGGAGTCTCGAAATGGTCGAGACGTAAAGATTGATATATTGGAAGCCTATATTTGGATATCGGAAGTGTTCCGGGTGAAATCGGGATTTTACCGGAATACCGGGAGGGTTACCGGAACCCCCCGGGAGCTATTTGGGCCATAGTGGGCCTTAGTGGAAAAGAGAAGGGGCTGCCCTAGATGGGCTGCGTGCCCCCCCTTCCCCTAGTCCTATTAGGACTAGGAGAGGTGGCCGGCCCCCTCCTCCTCTTTTCCCCTCCGAGGAATCCTAGTTGGACTAGGATTGGAGGGGGAATCCTACTCCCAGAGGGAGTAGGACTCTCCTGCGCCTCCCCCCTTGGCCGGCCAGCCTCCCCTCCTCTCCTCCTTTATATACGGAGGCAGGGGCACCTCTAAACACACAAGTTGATCCACGTGATCTATTCCTTAGCCGTGTGCGGTGCCCCCTGCCACCATATTCCTCGATAATACTATAGCGGAGTTTAGGCGAAGCCCTGCTGCTGTAGTTCATCAAGATCGTCACCACGCCGTCGTGCTGACGAAACTCTTCCCCGACACTTTGCTGGATCGGAGTCCGGGGATCGTCATCGAGCTGAACATGTGCTCGAACTCGGAGGTGCCGTAGCTTCGGTGCTTGATCGGTTGGATCGTGAAGACGTACGACTACTTCCTCTACGTCGTGTCATCGCTTCCGCAGTCGGTCTGCGTTGGGTACGTAGACAACACTCTCCCCTCGTTGCTATGCATCACATGATCCTGTGTGTGCGTAGGAAATTTTTTGAAATTACTACGAAACCCAACACACATGACACCACTATGGGAATCACAACATACATATCATCAAAATATCGAACACATATCAAGTTCACATGATTGCTTGCAACAAGATTTCTCCCATCACCTCAAGAACAAAAGTAACTACTCACAAATGATAATCATGCTCAAGATCGGAGGGGTATTAAATAGCATAATGGATGTGAACATATAATCTTCCACCAAATAAACCATATAGTAATCAACTACAAGATGTAATCAACACTACTAGTCACCCACAAGCACCAATCTAAGGTTCCGGTACAAAGATTGAACACAAGAGATTAAAAAGGGTTTGAGAGGAGATGGTGATGTTGAAGAAGTTGATGGAGATTACCCTCCCCAAGATGGGAGAGTTGTTGGTGAGGATGATGATGATTTCCCCCTCTGGGAGGGAAGTTCCCCCGACGGAATCGCTCCACCGAAGGGGAAAAGTGCTCCTGCCCAAGTTCTGCCTCGAGACGGTGGCACTTCGTCCTGAAAGTCCTACCCTTATTTTTCTAGGTCAAAATGACTTATATACCAGAAGATGGGCACCAGAGGTGGGCAGAGGAGGGCACAACCCACCAGGGTGCGCCTGGGTTCCTTGGCTCGCCTAGGTGGGTTGTGCCCACCTGGTGGGCCCCCTCTGGCAGTTATTTGCTCCAATAGTTCTTATTTATTCTTAAAAAATCCTCGTGACGTTTCAGATCATTTGAAGTTGAGCAGAATAGGTGGCCTGACGTAGGTTTTTCAAGTCTAGAATTCCAGCTACCGATATTCTCCCTCTTTGTGTGAACCTGGCTTATTATGAGGGAAAGGGAATTAGAATTACTCCACAAAGCATTATTATGCATAAAAACATTGCAAATAACAGTAGCAAAACATGATGCAAAATGGATGTATAGGTCAGGCTGCTGAAGTACCAACGTGAGTTTTCCATCTTGCAGAAAACGCTCGCGAAGGTGCAAAACTCAGAACAAGTTCAACTTCAACCTACTTTCCACTCGAACCTTAATCCATTCGGGGGCTACTGATGAGGATACAGACCTGTGGTAGGGTCGTAGGCCTGACCTATATGTCCTACCCAAGGTCACTACCCTAGAAGATAAGAAGTCCAAGAGGCTACAAGACACCCCCAGTCGAAGACGTCGAGTGTAATCCACTCGGCAGTCATGTCACTCGGGAGTCCTCCTACCCACTGTCACATGACCATCCAGAGAATCACTCGACCTACCGAAGACTAGGATCCACTCAGCATTACAACAGGCAGGCGTTCACTCTGTAGTCTTTAAGGTCATTAACAGCACTTAAGGTTGGCGTTACAACGCCCCCACTTTATGTACATTAAGTCCCTTCTAATGGAGGGCGGTGGGGGTCCTGGCGTACTCTATATAAGCCACCCCCTCCTCTGGCACAAGGGTTCGCACCCCCTGTAACATCACATACATATAATCCAGTCGACCGCCTCCAGGCGCCGAGACGTAGGGCTATTACTTCCTCCGAGAAGGGCCTGAACTCGTAAATCCTGTGTGTACACCTTCACCATAGCTGAGATCTTGCCTCTCCATACCTACCCCCTTTCTACTATCAATCTTAGAACCACGACAGTTGGCGCCCAACTTGGGGCAGGTGTCTTAGCGACTTATTGGTGAAGTTGCAAGTTTTTCCGATCATCACCATCATGGTTTCCGGCGGCGGATTGGCTAAGGGCCGCGAGGTCTGTCTCGGCACGCTCGTTTTTGTCGCCAGCGACTCTGCGTGGCTTCAGGAAGGTCCCATTGACATTGAGGCACTCCCCGTCCAAGGGGTGACGTATTTTCGTGCGTGCGTCCGCGGCATCCTTCTCCGACAGCCGTCGACTCGGTATCGGTCGGCTCCGATGGTGTCTTCCCTCCCCGTTGTTCGCCGGCGCAAGCAATCCGGTCGATCGCGGCTTCAGCGGTGGGTGAAACACATGGTGGCTCGGCGTTCGGCCACCCATCAAGTCGCGGCAATCGAGCCCAACGAAACTCTCCACGGCCTGTTCGATCTGTCGACTAGCTCTACGGAGACCGCATCCGAGTGTGATAGCAGCGACCCTGCGGCTGAAGTCTTGATGGTCGATGGACCGCGTGGTCCGCCTGGTTTCCATCGTGAAGACGGCGAAGATGGTGGCGGCGATCCGTCGCGCATCCATGAGGAATACCATCCCGAACCCCTTTCTTCTCAGCAGAGGCAAGAACTTCGTCGCCGCAACATGGATGCACTCCACACGCCCATCATTGGAGAAACCCCCGAGGCTCGGGCCTTGGAAGAGGTGCGCCTTGCTAATTTAGCTGAGTGCACTCGATGAGCATGCTCGGGAGCAGGTCCCTGAGTCCAGTCGACGACAGCTTTTCCCGCCTCCGCCTAAGGTATACCATACTCTGATTCAGAACCTCACAGCTGTGGCCTGAATAGCAGAGTCGGTCCAACCTTCCCAGTCAGAGGCTGGCAGAGGGTTGATGTAGATCTGGGCCTTGCTCCGAGCAGCAGAAGAGCAGAACACAACAGTGTCTCAGTCGCGGAATAGGATTCCCAGCAGATCCCTAGTGGCGGATATAGTTCAGTCGGCCCACAGCCCAAGATCGCCCCTGCGGCGTGAGGACCGTGGACAGTATGATCATCGGCTCGACCGCGACAATCGTCGTCGAGTGCCCACTCTTCCTCCGAGGAGTGCGTCATATATGCCTCGGCAGAATGATGACAGACGTCATCACAGTGGCGAGTGCAGAGCGCCAATCGGCCCAAGAGAGCCAAGCTTTGATGCGAGATACATCCTCGTTCAAGGCCTAGTCGACCAGAACAGAGCGCATAGAGAAGACCCTGGCAGAGATCGTCCAAGTGGCAGCAGAGTGCATGTTTCCGGTCCAGAGTGTTTCAGCGGAGCCATTAGGGCGGCGGTGATTCCTCCCAACTTTAGGTTGGCGACCAGAGTCTGTAAGTTCACTGGGGAATCCAAGCCTGAAACTTGGCTTGAGGATTACTGAGTGGCTGTGCAGATTGGTGGTGGAAATGATGAAGTAGCAATGAAACATCTTCCTCTGGTGTTGGAAGGGTCGGCCCGAGCGTGGTTGACTCAGTTAGCTCTAGGCAGTATATACAGTTGGGAAGAGCTGGCTCGAGTGTTCGTCAGAAATTTTGAGGGCACTTGCAAGCGACCAGCTGGATTGACCGAGTTGCAGCATTGTGTGCATAAGCCGAGTGAGACTTTGAGAGATTTCATTCAGAGGTGGACCACTCTGCATCACACCGTTGAAAATGTATGATACGTCTCCAACGTATCTATAATTTTTGATTGTTCCATGCTATTATATTACCCCTTTTGGATGTTTATGGGCTTTATTTTACACATTTATATCATTTTTGGGACTAACCTACTAACCAGAGGCCTAGCCCATATTGCTGTTTTTTTTGCCTATTTCAGTATTTCGAAGAAAAGGAGTATCAAACGGAGTCCAAACGGAATGAAACCTTTGGGAGCGTGATCTTTGGAACGAACGTGATCCAGAGGACTTGTGGTGCAAGCCAAGAAGCAGCCGAGGCTCCCACGAGATAGGAGGGTGCCCCCCCTATAGGGCGCACCCCGTGTCTCGTGGGCCCCTCGGGCGTCCACCGACGTACTTCTTCCTCCTATATATACCTACGTACCCCGAAAACATCCAGGGAGCACCCAAAACACAATTTCCACCACCGTAACCTTCTGTATCCATGAAATCCCATCTTGGAGCCTTCGTCGGCGTTCAACCGGAGGGGGAATCGACCACGGAGGGCCTCTACATCAACATCCTTGCCCCTCTGATGAGTTGTGAGTAGTTTACCATAGACCTACGGGTCCATAGTTATTAGCTACATGGCTTCTTCTCTCTTTTTGGATCTCAATACAATGTTCTCCCCCTCTTGTGGAGATCTATTCGAGGTAAACTCTTTTTGCGGTGTGTTTGTCGAGATACGATGAATTGTGGGTTTATGATCAAGTTTATCTATGAATAATATTTGATTCTTCTCTGAATTCTTTTATGTATGATTGAGTTATCTTTGCAAGTCTCTTCGAATTATCAGTTTGGTTTGGCCTACTAGATTGATATTTCTTGCCATGGGAGAAGTGCTTAGCTTTGGGTTCAATCTTGCGGTGTCCTTACCCAGTGACAGAAAGTGTTGCAAGGCACGTATTGTATTGTTGCCATCGAGGATAAAAAGATGGGGTTTATATCATATTGCATGAGTTTATCCCTCTACATCATGTCATCTTGCTTAAGGCGTTACTCTGTTCTTATGAACTTAATACTCTAGATGCAGGCAGGAGTCGGTCGATGTGTGGAGTAATATTAGTAGATGCAGGCGGGAGTCGGTCTACTTGTTATGGATGTGATGCCTATATACATGATCATGCCTAGATAATCTCATAATTATTTGCTTTTCTATCAATTGCTCGACAGTAATTTTTTCACCCACCGTAATACTTATGCTATCTCGAGAGAAGCCTCTAGTAAAACCTATGGCCCCCGGGTCTATCTCTTATCATATTTGCTTCCAATCTACTTTTATTTGCATCTTTACTTTTTGCATCTATATTATAAAATACCAAAAATATATTTATCTTATCATACTATCTCTATCAGATCTCACTTTCGCAAGTGGCCGTGAAGGGATTGACAACCCCTTTATCGCATTGGTTGCGAGTTCTCAGTTTGCTTTTGTAGGTGCGTGGGACTTTTGAGGAGCCTCCTACTGGATTGATACCTTGGTTCTCAAAAACTGAGGGAAATACTTACTCTACACTTGCTGACCCTCTCCTCTTCGAGGAAAACCAACGCAAGCTCAAGACGTAGCAAGAAGGATTTCCGGCGCCGTTGCCGGGGAGGTCTTCGCTCAAGTCAAGACATACCAAGTACCCATCACAAACCCATCTCCCTCGCATTTACATTATTTGCCATTTGCCTCTCGTTTTCCTCTCCCCCACTTCACCTTTGCCGTTTTATTCGCCCTCTCTTTCCCAATCTCCTCCTCTCTTTCCGCTTGCCTTTTTCTGTTTGCTTGTGTGTTGGATTACTTGTTGCTATGTCACAAGATAATACCAAATTGTGTGATTTCTCGAATACCAATAATAATGATTTCCTTAGTACTCTGATTGCTCCTCTTAATGATGTTGAGTCTTGTGAAATCAATACTGCTTTACTGAATCTTGTTATGAAAGATCAATTCGCCGGCCTTCCTAGTGAAGATGCCGCTACTCATCTAAACAACATTGTTGATTTGTGTGATATGCAAAAGAAGAAAGATACGGATAACAATATTGTTAAATTGAAGTTATTTCCGTTTTATCTTAGAGATCATGCTAAAGTTTGGTTTTCATCTTTGCCTAAAAATAGTATTGATTCTTGGAACAAGTGCAAAGATGCTTTTATCTCTAAGTATTTTCCTCCTGCTAAGATTATCACTCTTAGGAACGATATTATTAATTTTAAACAACTTGATCATGAGCATGTTGCCCAATCTTGGGAAAGAATGAAATTGATGCTTCGTAATTGCCCTACTCATGGTTTGAATTTATGGATGATTATACAAAAAATTTATGCCGGGTTGAACTTTGCTTCTAGAAATCTCTTAGATTCAGCCGCGGGAGGCATGTTTATGGAAATCACGTTAGGAGATGCTACAAAACTTCTTGATAATATTATGGCTAATTATTCCCAATGGCACACCAAAAGATCTTCTAGTAAAAAAGTGCATGCTATAGAAGAAATCAATGTTTTGAGTGGAAAGATGGATGAACTTATGAAATTGTTTGCTACTAAAAATACTCCTATTGATCCCAATGATATGCCTTTGTCTTCTTTGGTTGAGAATAATAATGAATCTATGGATGTGAATTTTATTGGTAGGAATAGTTTTGGAAACAGTGCTTATAGAGGAAACTTTAATGCTAGACCATTCCCTAGTAATTCCTCTAATAATTATGGAAATTCCTACAATAATTCTTATGGTAATTTCAATAAGATGCCCTCTGATTTTGAGAATAGTGTGAAAGAATTTATGATTTCTCAAAAGAATTTTAATGCTTTGCTTGAAGAAAAATTGCTCAAAGTTGATGATTTGGCTAGGAACGTTGATAGACTTTCGCTTGATGTTGATTCTCTTAAACTTAGATCTTCTCCTCCTAAGCATGATATCAATGAGTCTCTCAAAGTAATGAGAATTTCCATTGATGAATGTAAGGAAAGAACTGCTAGATTGCGTGCTAAGAAAGATAGCTTTATAAAAGCGTGTTCTTCTAGTTTCCATGAAAATAATGATGAAGATCTTAAAGTTATTGATGTGTCTCCTATTAGATCTATGTTTTGCAATATGAATTTTGATTATTATGGGACTGATGATGAATCAACTTTTCCTAGAAGGCGTCCCAAGAATTCGGAGTCTTTAGATCTTGATGCTAAATTTGGTAAAAGTGAGATTGGAGAGGTCACAACTTCAAATAACATTGAACCTACTATCTCAGATTTCAAGGAATTTGATTATGATAATTGTTCTTTAAAAGGTTGTATTTCCTTGTTGCCATCCGTTGTTAGTTCTCCTCATGCTTATAGTCAAAATAAAGCTTTTACCAAACATATCGTAGATGCTTTGTTGCAATCTTATGATGAAAAACTTAATTTGGAAGTTTCTATACCTAGAAAACTTAATGATGAGTGGGAACCTACTATAAAGATTAGAATTAAAGATTATGAGTGTTTTGCTTTGTGTGATTTGGGTGCTAGTGTTTCCACAATTCCGAAAACTTTATGTGATATTCTAGGTTTTCATGATCTTGATGATTGCTCGTTAAATTTGCACCTTGCGGATTCCACCATTAAAAAGCCAATGGTAAGGACCAATGATGTTCTTGTTGTTGCAAATAGAAATTTGGTGCCAGTAGATTTTATCGTTCTTGATATAGATTGCAATCTTTCTTGCCCTATTATTCTTGGTAGACCTTTCCTTAGAACGATTGGCGCGATTATTGATATGAAGGAAAGGAATATTAGATTCCAATTTCCATTAAAGAAAGGCATGGAGCACTTTCCAAGAAAGAAAGTCAAGTTACCTTATGAATCTATCATGCGGGCTAATTATCAATTTAGTGCCAAAGAAGGCACTACTTAGATCTATCTTTGCTTTTATGCCTAGCTAGGGGCGTTAAACGATAGCGCTAGTTGGGAGGCAACCCAATTTTTCTTTATGTTTTTTTGTTTTTGCTCCCGTTTAGTAATAAATCTTGCATCTACTCTCTGTTTAGATGTGTTTTTATCTTTTAATTAGTGTTTGTGCCAAGTAGAACCTATAGGATAAACTATGATGATAGTTGATTTGATTCTGCTGAAAAACAGAAACTTTGCGCTCACGAGAAAAAAATCAATAAATCATAGAAACGTGATTTTGCATTTATCCTTTTTGCTGCTGATCAATAGACAAATTTTCCAGTACGTCCTATTTTTGTAGGAGTTTTAGAGTTCCAGAAGTTTGCGTTAGTTACATATTGCTACAGACTGTTCTGTTTTTGACAGATTCTGTTTTTCGTGTGTTGTTTGCTTATTTTGATGCATCTATGGCTAGTAAAATAGTTCATAAACCATAGAGAAGTTGGAATGCAGTAGGTTTAACACCAAAATAAATAAAGAATGAGTTCATTGCAGTACCTTATGTGGTGGTTTTGTTTTCTTTCACTAACGGAGCTTATAAGATTTCCTATTGAGTTTTGTGTTGTGAAGTTTTCAAGTTTTGGGTAAAGCTTTTATGGACTATGGAATAAGGAGTGGCAAGAGCCTAAGATTGGGGATGCCCAAGGCACCCCAAGATATTCAATAATAGCCAAAATCCTAAGCTTGGGGATGCCCCGGGAAGGCATCCCCTCTTTCGTCTTCGTTCATTGGTAACTTTACTTGGAGCTATATTTTTATTCACTACATGATATGTGTTTTGCTTGGAGCGTCGTGTATTATATTAGTCTTTGCTTTTTAGTTTACCACAATCATCCTTGCTGTACACACATTTTGGTAGAAGCCTATTTGATTAGAATTTGCTAGAATACTCTATGTGCTTCACTTATATCTTTTGAGCTTGATAGTTTTTGCTCTAGTGCTTCACTTATATCTTTTAGAGCATGGTGGTGTCTTAATTTTGAAGAAATTTCTAGTCTCTCATGCTTCACTTATATTATTTTGAGAGTCTTTTAGAACATCATGGTATTTGCTATGGTTATAATTTGGTCCTAGAATGATGAGCATCCAAGTTGGGTATAAAAAACTATCATAGAAAAAGAATTGGATGCTATGATCAACTTGATGCTTGATAATTGTTTTGAGATATAAAGGTAGTAATGTTAGGGTCATGCTAGTGGGTAATTATGAAATTGAGAAATACTTTTGTTGAAGTTGGCAAGTCTCGTAGCAATGCACGTATGGTAAAAGTTGTGTGACAAATTTGTTGCATGAGGTGCTCTTTTGATTGTCTTCCTTATGAGTGGCAGTCGGGGACGAGTGATGGTCTTTTCCTACCAATCTATCCCTCTTGGGGCATGCGTAGTAGTACTTTGCTTCGAGGGCTAAGTAGACTTTTGCAATAAGTATATGAGTTCTTTTTTGACTAATGTGAGTCCATAGACATACGCACACTCATCCTTTTACTTTGCTAGCCTTTATTATTACCGTGCAACTTTCGTCGGTATCATAAACCCTTTATTTACCTTCCTCAAAACAGCCACCATACATACCTATTATGGCATTTCCATAGCCATTCCAAGATATATTGCCATGCAACTTTCCACTGTTCCGTTTATTATGACACGTCCCATCATTGTCATATTGCTCTTTTGCATGATCATGTAGTTGACATCCTATGTGTGGCAAGGCCATCTTCATAATTTTCATACATGTCGCTCTTGGTTCATTGCATATCCCAGGCATTCATATAGAGTCATATATTGTTCTAGCTTTGAGTTGTAATTCTTGAGTTGTAAATCCATATAAGTGTGATGATCTTCATTATTAGAGCACTGTCCTAGTGAGGAAAGGATGATGAAGGCTATGATTCCCCCACAAGTCGGGTTGAGACTTCGGACTTTACAAAAAAAATGAGAAAAGAAAAAAAGAGAAAGGCCAAAAAGAAAAAAAGGAAAAGGCCAAAGAAAAAAAAAGGAAAGAAAAAGAAAGAAAAAAAGAAAAAAGAAGAAAGGAAAAAAAATAAAATGAGAGAAAAAGAGAGACGGGACAATGCTACTATCTCTTTTTCCACACTTGTGCTTCAAAGTAGCACCATGATCTTCATGATAGAGAGTATCCTATGTTGACATTTTCATATACTAAGTGGGAATTTTTCATTATAGAACTTGGCTTGTATATTCCAATTATGGGCTTCCTCAAAATGCCCTAGGTCTTCGTGAGCAAGCAAGTTGGATGCACACCCACTTAGTTTCTTTTGTTGAGCTTTCATATATTTATAGCTCTAGTGCATCCGTTGCATGGCAATCCCTACTCACTCACATTGATATCTATTAATGGGCATCTCCATATAGCCCGTTAATATGCCTAGTTGATGTGACACTATCTTCTCCCTTCTTTTTGTCCTCACAACCACCACCATATACCACCATAGTGCTATGTCCATGGCTTATGCTCATGTATTGCGTAAGAGTTGAAAAAGCTGAAGCGCATTAAAATGTATGAAACAATTGCTCGACTCGTCATCGGGGTTGTGCATGATGGGAGTATTTTGTGTAATGAAAATGAAGCATGGCCTAACTATATGATTTTGCAGGGATAAGCTTTCTTTGGCTATGCTATTTTCATAGGACATAATTATTTGTTAGTATGCCTTGAAGCATTATTATTTTTATGTTTTATAAGCTTTTATTTTGAATCATTTGGATCTGAACATTCATGCCACAATAAAGAAAATTAAATTGAGAATTATTCTAGGTAGCATTCCACATCAAAAATTTCTTTTTATCATTTACCTACTCAAGGACGAGCAGGAATTAAGCTTGGGGATGCTTGATACGTCTCCAACGTATCTATAATTTTTTATTGTTCCATGCTATTATATTACCCCTTTTGGATGTTTATGGGCTTTATTTTACACATTTATATCATTTTTGGGACTAACCTACTAACTGGAGGCCTAGCCCGTATTGCAGTTTTTTTGCCTATTTCAGTATTTCAAAGAAAAGGAATATCAAACCTAGTCCAAACGGAATGAAACCTTCGGGAGCGTGATTTTTGGAACGAACGTGATCCAGAGGACTTGGAGTGCAAGCCAAGAAGCAGCCGAGGCTCCCACGAGATAGGAGGGCGCGCCCCCTATCTCGTGGGCCCCTCGGGCGTCCACCGACGTACTTCTTCCTCCTATATATACCTACGTACCCCGAAAACATCCAGGGAGCACCCGAAACACAATTTCCACCACCGTAACCTTTTGTATCTGCGAGATCCCATCTTGGAGCCTTTGCCGGTGTTCTGCCGGAGGGGGAGTCGACCATGGAGGGCCTCTACATCAACATCCTTGCCCCTCCGATGAGTTGTGAGTAGTTTACCATAGACCTACGGGTCCATAGTTGTTAGCTACATGGCTTCTTCTCTCTTTTTGGATCTCAATACAATGTTCTCCCCCTCTCTTGTGGAGATCTATTCGATGTAAACTCTTTTTGCGGTGTGTTTGTCGAGATACGATGAATTGTGGGTTTATGATCAAGTTTATCTATGAATAATATTTGATTCTTCTCTAAATTATTTTATGTATGATTGAGTTATCTTTGCAAGTCTCTTCGAATTATCAGTTTGGTTTGGCCTACTAGATTGATCTTTCTTGCCATGGGAGAAGTGCTTAGCTTTGGGTTCAATCTTGCGGTGTCCTTACCCAGTGACAGAAAGGGTTGCAAGGCACGTATTGTATTGTTGCCATCAAGGATAAAAAGATGGGGTTTATATCATATTGCATGAGTTTATCCCTCTACATCATGTCATCTTGCTTAAGGCGTTACTCTGTTCTTATGAACTTAATACTCTAGATGCAGGCAGGAGTCGGTCGATGTGTGGAGTAATAGTAGTAGATGCCGGCAGGAGTCGGTCTATTGGTTATGGACATGATGCCTATATACATGATCATTCCTAGATAATCTCATAATTATTCGCTTTTCTATCAATTGCTTGACAGTAATTTTTTCACCCACCGTAATACTTATGCTATATCGAGAGAAGCCTCTAGTGAAACCTATGGCCCCAAGTCTATCTTTATCATATTTTCTTCCAATCTACTTTTAGTTTCATCTTTACTTTTTGCATCTATATTATAAAATACCAAAAATATATTTATCTTATCATACTATCTCTATCAGATCTCACTTTCGCAAGTGGCCGTGAAGGGATTGACAACCCCTTTATCGCATTGGTTGCGAGTTCTCAGTTTGTTTGTGTAGGTGCGTGGGACTTTTGAGGAGCCTTCTACTGGATTGATACTTTGGTTCTCAAAAATTGAGGGAAATACTTACGCTACACTTGCTGCATCACCCTCTCCTCTTCGAGGAAAACCAATGCAAGCTCAAGACGTAGCAATGTATCCGAGCATCAAGTAGTGTGTGCCTTCAAGGAAGGCGTCAAGTATCGAGAGTTGGTCCTGAAGTTTGGTCGGACTGGAGATATGACTCTGACTCGGATGATGGAAATAGCCACCTGGTACGCTAATGGAGAAGAAGAGGATCAACTCCGTATCGAAAAGAGTAAACCAGTCGGCCAAGAGGCTGGTGGAGGTAATTCCAATCGGAAACAAAAGCGTAAGGCCGAGCCCGGAGCACCCGGTGAGATTGCAGCAGTGGCCCAAGGAAAGTTTAAGGGAAAATCTAAAGGGCCCTGGCCCCTTAAGAAAGTGAAGGATCAAGCAGGAAATGATGTGTTGGATTTACCGTGTCACATCCACAGAAAGAAGGACGAAGAGGGTAATCCGATTTACCCTAACCATACCACTCGACAATGTCGACTCCTGATCCAGCAGTTCCGAGAAAAATAACCCGGTGAGAAGGAGAAAGAGTCGGACAAAGACAAGGACGAAGAGGAAGACGACGGTTATCCCAAAGTCAATTCCACCCTCATGATTTTTGCTGATGTTGAGAGCAAGAGTCGGTTGAAAGTTATCAATAGAGAAGTGAATATGGTCGCTCCGGCGACGACGACCACATACCTAAAATGGTCTCAGACAGCCATCACATTTGACCAGTCTGACCATCCTGCTCGTGTGGCCACCCCTGGGAGGCAAGCATTGGTGGTCGACCCCGTGGTCGGAGGCACTAAACTGACTAAAGTGCTAATGGACGGTGGTAGCGGTCTGAATATCCTTTATGCTGAAAGCTTGAAGGGGATGGGCATTCTGATGTCCAACCTTAGCAAGAGCAATATGAGTTTCCATGGTGTTATCCCTGAAAAAAAACCGAATCACTCGGCCAGATCGCTCTCGACGTGGTTTTCGGTGATTCCAAGCATTACCGTAAGGAAAGGTTGACATTTGAAGTCATGGATTTCCAGAGTGCTTATCATGCCATTCTGGGTAGGCCTGCCTACGCATGTTTTATGGCTCGGCCATGTTACGTGTACCTTAAGTTGAAGATGCCTGGCCCCAAAGGTGTGATCACAGTTACTGGCAATCGGCAGAAAGCAGAGGAATGCTTCCAGAAAGGTTCCAAAATTGCCGATGCGCAGATGGCAGCAGTTGAACTCCAAGAGTATCAGAAGAATGTAGATCCCAGTGATTTGCTCCGAGCCAAGAAGCCTGCCACGGATTCTGCATTTCAGTCGTCTGGTGAAATGAAGCCGATTCATATCCACCCAACCGATCCCAATGCCGCACCGACTCATATATCAACGACACTCGACAACAAATAGGAAGAAGCGCTCATCCAGTTCCTCTGTGAGAACTAGGACATCCTTGCATGGAAACCCTCTAACATGTCGGGTGTACCCAGAGGACTGGCTGAGCACCATTTGCGTGTCGATCCCAAGGTAAAACCCGTCAAAGAGCATCTTCGACGGTCCGCTGTACAGAAGAGGAAAGCAATTGGTGAGGAAGTGGCTCGACTGCTAGTAGCATAGTTCATCCATGAGATCTACCACTCCGAGTGGCTTGCCAATGTAGTCATGGTCCCTAAGAAGGATGATTCACTTTGTATGTGCATTGATTTCAAGCATATCAATCGGGCCTGCCCGAAAGATCACTTCCCTCTCCCCCGCATCGATCAGATTGTTGACTCGACTGCGGGGTGTGAGCGCTTGTCTTTTTTAGATGCATATTCCGGGTATCATCAGATTCGATTGTATGGTCCCGATGAAATAAAAACATCTTTCATCACCCCATTCGGGTGCTTTTGCTATGTCACCGTGCCATTTGGTCTTAAAAATGCTGGAGCCACATTCATGAGAATGATTCAGAAGTTCCTGCTCACTCAACTCAGTCGGAATGTGGAAGCATACATGGATGACATTGTGGTCAAGTCTCTCAAAGGTTCCGACCTACTGACTGACCTTGCAGAAACCTTTGCTTGCCAACCTAAGAAGGTACGATATCAAGCTTAACCCGTCAAAGTGCACATTCGGAGTTCCAGGTGGAAAGTTACTCGGGTTTCTCGTTTCCGAACGAGGGATTGACGCCAATCCAGAAAAATTTGATACCATCCTCCGAATGAAACGCCCTGTGCGTGTGCATGACGTTCAGAAGCTGACTGGTTGTTTGGCCGCCTTGAGTCAATTCATTTCTCGTCTCGGTGAAAAGGCCTTACCTCTTTATCGATTGATGAAGAAATCTGATAAGTCCGAGCGGACTGAAGAAGCTGATGCAGCGTTGCAGAGCTCAAAACCCTGCTTTCCACCCAGCCGGTGCTCGTTGTGCCAATCAGCAAAGAGCATTTACTGCTTTACATTGCAGCGACTGGACAAGTTGTCAGTACAGTACTCACAGTCGAGCGAGTAGAGGAAGGAAAATCTTACAAGGTTCAACGCCCAGTATATTATCTCTTTGAAGTTTTGACTCCATCCAAGCAACGAAATCCACATTATCAGAAGCTTGTCTATGGAGTATACATGACCATGAAGAAGGTTGCACATTATTTCTCTGATCACTCCATGACAGTCATCAGCGACGCACCATTATCTAAAATTCTGAATAATAGAGATGCAACTAGTCGAGTGGCAAAATGGGCGATTGAACTCCTTCCATTGGATATCAAGTTTGAGGCAAACAAAGCTATCAAGTCCCAAGCAATCGCGGATTTCCTTACCGAGTGGATTGAGCAGCAACTGCCGACTCAAGTTCACTCGGGAGCATTGGACTATGTTCTTTGATGGCTCCAAGATGCTGAATGGTTCAGGTGCTGGGGTAGTATTGATATCCCCCCGTGGAGACAAGCTTAGCTATGTTCTCCAGATTCATTTTGATTCCTCCAATAATGAAGCCAAATATGAAGCACTTTTATACGGGTTGCGTATGGCCATTTCACTCAGCATCCGTCGCCTTATGGTATACAGCGACTCAGATTTGGTGGTTAATCAAGTGATGAAGGAATAGGATGTCATGAGCCCGGCCATGACTGGTTATTGCAATGCAGTACGAAAGCTGGAAAATAAGTTTGAAGGATTGGAGCTTCACCATATACCCCGACTGAAAAATCAAGCTGCAGATGAGTTGGCAAAGATAGGTTCAAAGAGAGAGGCCATTCCCCGCAATGTGTTTTTGGAACATATTCATTCACCTTCAGTTCAGGAAGATCCTTTCACTGAAGAGTCACCACATCCTAAGAGCGCCACCGATCCAATTGAAGTCGAAATCCCAGCCATGGTCGACTTAGTCATGGAGGTTTTGGTCATCACTCCCGACTAGACGGTGCCGTACATTGCATACATTCTTAGGGAAGAACTTCCCGAGGATGAAGGCTCGGCAGATCGTCCGACAATCTAAAGCTTTTACTGTGATAAAAGGTCAGTTGTTCAGAGAAAGTGCAACTGGGGTCTGCCAGAAGTGCATCACGCCAGAAGAAGGCCGAATGATCCTCAATGATATTCACTCGGGGACCTGTGGTCACCATGCGTCCTCTCGGACCATCATGGACAAAGCATACCGAGCCGGATTTTACTGGCCATGTGCCAATGAGATGGCAAAAGAAATAATGGACAAGTGTGAAGGCTGTCAGTTTTACTCCAACATGTCCCATAAACCTGCGTCAGCTATGAAGACTATTCCACTCGTCTGGCCTTTTGTTGTCTGGGGATTGGACATGGTTGGACCTCTGAGGACTGGCAGGAGTGGATTTACCCATGTGCCGGTGGCAGTCGACAAGTTTACCAAATGGGTCAAAGCCAAGCCCATTAAAAACCTGGAAGCAAGTACAGCTGTAAGTTTCATCAGGGAATTGATATTCAGACATGGTGTTGCACACAGCATCATCATGGATAACGGATCGAACTTCGGCTCTGATGAATTCAGAGCCTTTTGTGCTTCCCAAGGCACGAGGGTCGATTATGCTTTGGTCGCTCATCCTCAATCGAATGGGCAGGCTGAGCGAGCAAATGGATTGATTCTCAAAGGACTGAAACCCCGGTTGATGCGTGACCTCAAGCATGCAGCAGGGGCTTGAGTCAATGAACTCCTATCAGTACTTTGGGGATTGAGGACAACTCCTAATCGGTCGACTGGACGGACTCCGTTCTTCTTAGTCTACGAAGCCGAAATCGTACTCCCAAGTGATTTGCTCCACAACGCGCCCCGAGTCGAACTCTTCTCTGAAGAGGAAGCAGAGCAGGCTCGGCAAGATGCAGTCGATCTCCTGGAAGAGGAAAGAGAGATGGCCTTGATTTGGTCGACCATTTATCAGCAAGACCTGCGTCGATTCCATGCCAGAATCGTAAGGGGTCGGGCATTTCAGGAAGGAGACATGGTTCTTCGAGTGGACCAGCAGAAACCACACAAGCTCGCTCCTGCTTAGAAAGGCCCTTTCGTCGTCACCAAAGTGCTCCACAACGGAGTGTATCGTCTTTTCAACGTCGAGCACAATAAAGATGAGCCACGCGCTTGGAATGCGGAACTGCTCCACCCTTTTTACTCTTAAAGTATTTAGACTGTTGAGATGTAATAAGAAGTACCTTTTAGTGTGATTATCAAAAGACATGATTTTACAGTCTTCTGAATGATTGTTGTTCATTTTTTTACATGTTCTAAAATCCCCCAGTGGGTGCCTTAGTTGCAATCCAGACAAAAAATCCTACCGAGTGGTGAGTCTGCCTCTCACTCGGGGGCTTAGCTGCAATCCAGTACTTGCCTAAGTGATAAAAAATCCTACCGAGTGATGAGTCTGCCTCTCAGTCAGAGGCTTAGCTACAGTCCAGTACTTGCCTAAGTGATAAAAAATCCTACTGAGTGGTGAGTCTGCCTCTCACTCGGGGGCTTAGTTGCAGTCCAGTACTTGCGTAAGTGATAAAAAATCCTACCGAGTGGTGAGTCTGCCTCTCATTTGAGGGCTTAGCTGTAGTTCAGTACTCACCTAAGTGATAAAAAATCCTACGGAGTGGTGAGCCAGCCTCTCACTCGGAGGCTTAGCTGCAGTCCAGTACTCGCCTAAGTTTAAAAGGTCCTACCAAACGGTATGGGTCGGCCATGACCCCCCCCTGGGGCTGCACCGTCAAGAAGAAGGATGAGATTGTGGGAGCAATCTTCCCGCTCGGGGGCTTAACTGCAGTCCAGTACTTGCCTAAGTGATAAAAAATCCTACCGAGTGGTGAGCAATCCTCCCACTCGGAGCTTAGTTGTAGTCCAGTACTCGCCTAAGTTTGTAAAATCCTACCGAGTGGTGAACAATCCTCCCACTCGGAGGCTTAGCTACAGTCCAGTACTTGCCTAAGTTTGAAAAATCCTACCGAGTGGTGAGCAATCCTCCCACTCGGGGGCTTAGCTGCAGTCCAGTACTCCCCTAAGTTTGTAAAATCCTACTGAGCGGTGAGCAATCCCCCCCCCCACTCGGGGGCTTA
>NC_041391.1:62722615-62749551 GCF_002162155.2 Triticum dicoccoides
GATTGTGCGCACTGTCAAAGGCCCATCCAACGGCTGGTGCCAAGGCAAACTGCTGACAGGAACATCAAGACCATTGCTGAGTGCCTTGCTGATGAGCTGATCAATGCTGCTCATGGCTCGTCCAACTGGTCGACTGCTGATTCTTCTTCAGAAGTTGCATCGAACAAACAGAAAACAATTCGAGAGAAGAACGAGTTTCACTTGAAGATAAACGCAACATATTCAAGGATAAATCCAAAGGTTCCTAACCGTAGATTAAAGTACTCGGGTGTCAGGCCCGAAGGAGTTTCAACGATTACAAAATCACCTAGCATTATGAGGCAAATGAGGGTGAAGCATAATGTTTTTTCAATCACTCGGCAGGAGAAGGGCTGGCTGGATCACAGAAGTTGTCAAGGTCGATGATGTCGGCAATACGAGTGGCTGCCTCGAGGAAGGTGTCCATAAAGGTCTGGAAGGAGTGCTTCTTAGTATTCACTGCCTTGAGGGCCGCCAGCTTGTCTTCTTTAGCCTCCTTGCAGTGCACTCGAACCAATGACAAGGCGAAATCAGCACCGTAGCGAGCAGACTTCTTCCACTCTTGCACTCGGCCAGGAATCTGATTGAGTCGAGTCATTAGCGACTCGAGGTCTTAAGAAAGTTCCGCCCGAGGCTAGAGTTCGGCGTCCACTCAGGTCATCGCAGCCTTCAGCCGAGCCAGATAGTCAACAGCACCGTCCAAGCATGATTCCAATCGAAGCAAGTTTATCGCAACTTCATCTTTCACGGGACAATTGATGGGGTCGAGACCTGTCTCGACCCGTCCGATTTCAGCTTCAAAGTCCGGGCAAAGTTCTGTTGCATCGCGAAAAACAATGAGTCGACAATATTGCAATATACTTCAATCGACGCAATCAGTCAGTCGAGTGACCATACCTTCAAGCTTCAGAACTAGTTTCGCGGCAAGTTGTCCCAGATAGGACTCTAACTTGCCTGTCTTGGCTCTGAGACCTCCAACTTCAGTGGTCAGGTTCTCCTTGTCCTTCTTCAGTTTCTCTACTTCTCGATTGGCTTCTGAGATGGCGGTCTTCAACTTCGTGTTCTCCTCTTCCAACTTGCCGATTGAAGCCAGCTTCTGTGCCGCAAGCGTTGTCTTCTCACGTGCTTCCTTCTGAGCAGCAGCAAGGTCCAGCTCCTTCTTCTCCAAAGCTTCCTTCATTCTCTCTAAAGAAACAACACTCTTCAAACGAGCCTGAAGTTGGCGGTTCTCACTATGCACATCTGCTTGTGTGAAGTCACTCAGTTCAAAGAGACTAAAAGAAAAAGCAGTGGAAGATGCGAGCTACTAAGTAGGCAATACAGTTGAATGGTTACCTCCCATGATGGTTGTCTCTTGTTGAGCAGTCTTGAGGTTCTTATTCGCGAGTTCAAGATCAAGTTCAACGCTAATATGCTTCTTCTTCAACTCGGAAAGTCGAGCTCCAAGATCACAAGACCTCTGCAGTAAGTGAGAGAGATATGTCAGTCGACAGAAATAAGAGACAATGACAGTGAAAAGCTACTCTAAGACTACTGCCGAATCAAATATTCAAATAGTAGTCTCGGGGACTACACCCAGTGGGTGCACTTAGTGTGCCCCCACTGATTCAGATCAATACTCAGCAGGGTCTGCCCAGCGTGAGTCAAAAAAAGAGAGAGAAGGTTCTAAGACCTCAGTCGACTACCAGCAGTCAACCGTGGTCTCGGGACTACACCCAGTGGGCGCACTCGGCGTGCCCCCACTGGTTCAAATCAATACTCAGCAGGGTCTGACCAGCGTACAGTTTACTTAGACTCAGCGCGAGTCGAATGAAGTAGAAGATTTCCTCAAACTCTAAACAAAGGCACACCCCAGTGGGTGATCGGATATAAAACAGCATTCAAAAGTTCAATCGGAGTTCGCTAACCTGAACATTGGTCTGCAGGGTGGTGCTGGCGTTGTAAGCCACCTGACTAGCCTCGTGCATCACCTTCACCTGCTCCATGACAAGGTTCACCTGGCGAAGAGCCTCCCTGGCAGCACTCGGTGAGTCATTTGGGGTCTGATATGCAGCGAAGAGTGATGGCTGCAAGGCGGTCGAAGCGGTTACTGGGTCAGATGCGTGGAGTTGCACTGGAGCGGCAGGAGTTGGAGCAGGCGATCCCGACGGACAATCCTTCGTCAGCGGGTTGGCTAATGTGACGTTGGTCCGAACCGGTTCTCCGGAATTTTCGACCACCGCCTCAAGCGCTGGCGTCGACTGAGGGACTTGAACTTCAAGTCTCTTCCTGCTCGAGCCCCCACTCCTTTTCCTACTTTCCTGTAGAGGTGCTTCTTCTTCATCATCGTCAGGGAGCACAACGACCTCTTGCGGAACTACAGAAAGGGATAAATATCAGAAAGTCAGCCGATTGACGATCCGCTCGACTAAATGAAACCTGGTCGAACGGACTTACCAGCTCAAGAGGGGGCCTCCTCGTCTCCTGGTACCTTGTCGATGTCCATGTCAGTGGCAGCAGAGGTGGGGCTAGAAAGATACATGATCTGGTTGGTCAGAACAAAAAAATCAGTCGGTCTATGCAAACACAAATGAGATGCTCACCCCGGAGCAACAAGGACGTCCATCTTGATCCGCGGCAAAGTCTTCCGAGCCTTGGGAGGAGCAACCTTGGGCTGCTTGGCGACCTTCTTCATGGGCTCCGGAGTCAACGTCCGAGTACGCTTCTGAGTGTGGGGACCTAGAGCCACGTTCTTCCCACGCCCGCCTGCCGGGTCATGTTGCTGCTTGGATCGACGCTCGGATCGTGGCGGCGAGTTGACTTCTTCCTCCTCGTCTGACTCCTCGCTCTCCTCCTCCTCCTCTTCATCCGAGGACTCCCAGTCGCCACTTTCCTCTACACTGGCCTCTCCCTCCTGGTCCTGCTCCAGAGCTTGTTCGCCGTTGGGCATCGAATACATCTCAGTGAAAACCTACAAGACAAAAAGTCGAGTAAAAGTCAGTCGACATCAAGTACAGTCGGAACATATACGCCAGGCAGTTGGAATAAAGAGCATACCTTGTCGGGCGGATTGTCATCACTGAAGGGAATGACTCGCCTGGATCCTTTGGGGTTGTCCTGATTGCCTATGATACTCTTCAACCACATAGCCACGGTTTTGGACGCCACTTCCTCTGGATGGACCCGAGCGATGTCTTCAGGTCTGGAGTACAACCACATAGGATGGTCACGAGCCTAAAGGGGCTGGATGCGTCGACTGAGGAACACTTCCAGCAGATCCAGGCCGGTGACACCCTCATTAATAAGTTGGACCATTTTCTCCACCAGCATCTTCATGTTCACGTTCTCAGCAGCAGTCACTTTGAGTGGAGGAGTCTGAACATGGTCGAATGTGAAGTGGGGAAGGCCAGTCGATTGACCTGGAGCTGTGATGTCTTGGCAGTAGAACCAGGTCGACTGCCAGCCTCTAACCAATTCAGGGAGATTCATAGCAGGGAAAGAACTCCAATGCCTTTTTTGAATACCTAAACCCCCACACATCTAGATGACATGGGTCTTTGAGTCACTCGACTTTGCTTTTTTGACCGAATGGGATCAGATGGTGAAGATATGTTTGAAAAGACCCCAGTGTGGTCAACACCCCAAGAAGTTTTCACACATAGAAACGAACGCGGCCACATACGTGATGGTGTTGGGAGAAAAATGGTGGAGTTGAGCACCGAAGAAATTCAGGAATCCCCGGAAGAAGGGGTGCGGAGGGAGCGAAAAACCCCGGTCGACGTGGGTGGCGAGCAGTACACACTCACCCAGTCGATCTCTTGGCGACCAGTCCGGACTCCGCCAGCTCATCCAGATCTTCTTGCCGAAGCGAGGACCGGATCCAATCGCCCTGGATCCAGCCCGGTGGCAGCCCCGCGCGCGACGATGACCCGCGGTTCTGCTTCTTGCCTTTCACCGCCCCCGTCGCCTTCTTTGCGCGCTCTAGCGCCGCCATCTTGTCCTTCACCATGGCGGCAGAGCGGCAGCATTGAGAGCAGAAGAGATGGGCATGGTGGAGAAACGGAGGAAGAAACAGGAGAAACAGGCGTGCACAGTGCAGACGCCTCAGCCCCATCGCCTTATAAAGGGTTTGTTCCGAGTGACTGACGCGTGGGGCCAGGCAATCCTTTCAAATCCCGCAACAGTCACGCGCAACGTACGTGGCGAAAAAGGCGGCGCGAAAATCGAGGCATCACTATTTATCCGCTCCGCCCGCTTCGGCGCTCCCCGTCCCGCGCGCTTCCCTGAAACTTCGTATCGCGCGAAATCCGGGATACATAGCAGTCAATCGCGCCCAAGATCCCGCACTCTAATACAGCACTCGGCAGATGATGCTAGAAGTTCAGTCGACAACTCTCTGAATGGATCAAGGCGGCTGAGTCGACGCTGAAATACCAACGTGAGTTTTCCATCTTGCAGAAAACGCTCACGAAGGTGCAAAGCTCAGAACAAGTTCAACTTCAACCTACTTTCCAGTCGAACCTTAATCCATTCGGGGGCTACTGATGAGGATACAGACATGTGGTAGGGTCATAGGCCTGACCTATATGTCCTACCCAAGGTCACTACCCTAGAAGATAAGAAGTCCAAGAGGCTACAAGAGACCCCCAGTCGAAGACGTCGAGTGCAATCCACTCGGCAGTCATGTCACTAGGGAGTCCTCCTACCACTGTCACTCGACCATCCAGAGAATCACTTGACCAACTGAAGACCAGGATCCACTTAGCATTACAATAGGCAGGCGTTCACTCCGTAGTCTTTAAGGTCATTAACAGCACTTAAGGCTGGCGTTACCAGTAACGCCCCCACTTTATGTACATTAAGTCCCTTGTAATGGAGGGTGGGGGGGGGGTCCTGGCGTACTCTATATGAGCCACCCCCCTCCTCTGGCACAAGGGTTCGCACCCCCTATAACATCACATACATATAATCCAGTCGACTGCCTCCGGGCACCGAGATGTAGGGCTATTACTTCCTCCGAGAAGGGCCTGAACTCGTAAATCTTGTGTGTACACCTTCACCAAAGCTGAGATCTTGCCTCTCCATACCTACCCCCCTTTCTACTGTCAGTCTTAGAACCACGACACACCCAGCCGCCCCCCAGGAATAGAGCAGTTCTTCTCGCCCCTCTCTCATCTCCTCCACTTCCCCCCTCAGATCTTCTTCGTTTCTTCACCATTTTTGCGGATCGCGATGGCCCCAAAACGAGAAAAGTAAGATCCTCCAATCCCTCCAACTAGTTTTTGTCAAATAGCTTCCGATTCGTCGCATTATTTGCTTGAAACCACCCCTATTTTTGAACTAGATTTAAATCTTTTGTAACCTTGGATTGTTTTTGGTTGAGTCTAGATGTTCTATTGTGTTGGATATGAACTCTAATCTAGTTGGAATGGTAGTGCGAAGATTAACCCTAGTTCATATTTTTCTTGAAGGATTTTTCTTTGATATGATGCATGTTGGAGGAATTTGTTTTGATATGATGCATGTTGATATGCTATGATGCAAGTAGTGGATGTAGTTGGAGAAAAAAATGGTGAACCCTCAAGATGAACCCTAGTTCATAATTTGTTTTCTTAAAAAAATTATGATATGATGCATATTGGAGGAATTTGTTTTGATATAGGATGCATGTGGATGTTATATGATGCAAGTAATTGATGTTTTTGGAGTAAAATGGTGAACCCTCAAGATGAACCCTAGTTTATAATTTATTTTATTAAAAAATGATGATATGATGCATGTTGTAGGGGAGGGATTTGTTTTGATATATAATGCATGTGGATGTTATATATGAATGTTGTACGAATAAATATATGAATGTTGTATGAATGAATCAACCATGTTTCATTTTTTATTTATGCTCATGCTTATAATGCTTATGTTTATGAAATTTTATTTAGGCGGAGACTTCGTGCCGAAAACATTGGAAAACGGTACTCCATGCTTGTCTACGCGTTCGACAAGGGTCATCGTGCCCGTTTCATAGAGAACAGAGTGGTAAGTACTATGATCGAAATATTGAACAAAAGTTTTCCGATAGATGAAACTAAGTTACTAACTTTTGGCATCCACTTTTTGACAGATGCTCCCGCCACTGTGCATGAGGGGTCACGCAAATGCCGTGAAGATAGAGTACGACAAGCGCTACACACCATACTTCAGGAGAGCCCGACTGCTTGGTTTCGTCCTGCATTTCAAGTGTCAGCCGCCGACGCTCGTCCACGCAGCTCTCACGGCTTTGATTGACATGTGGCGACCCGAGACTTATAGTTTTCATCTTCCATGCGGGGAGATGACGGTTACCCTCGAGGATTGGGGGATGATTACAGCCCTACCGATCGAGGGTCATGCACTCACCGGGAGAGTGGAGAGGACCAACTAGCAGCAGAGGGTTACCACCCTCATCGGCGACTTCCCCAATGCTAAGGGTAACCGGACATCCGATGTATCGCTGCCCTGGCTCCTGAACAACTGGAAGAAATGCCCAGTAAATGCCAATGAGGGTACGGTGGAGCAGTACGCGAGGGCCTACCTGTGGTAGCTTCTCATAGAGGTCGTGTTTCTAGACTGCTTCGAGAACTCTGCCCTTTGGTCGTATCTCTACTTCCTAGCTGATTGGGGGACCGCCTCTCTCGCCTACCTATACCACTCGGTAAGAGAGTATGTCATTGCTTTTTATGAATGTATGCTCCATGATATCGTGTTATATGTGATCATCAATTGTTGTTTTGTACCTTGACGAGGCGACTCAAAGGACGGAAGATACTTCTGGTATGGGTGGATTTGTGTGGGCCCTCTCCATTTGGATGTGGGAGCGGCTGCCGGTGGGGCGTCCGGAGAAGTTAAGAAGAGGTCCATGGGATGCGTATGGCGAAGATGGCGACTCTACTCAATACCAGACCGTAGCTTACGAGTGGGACGTTTTGGGTCTCTACACAGGAACATCCAAGGCTTCGTACAAGGCCTTCACCAACGATATGGACGCTTTGACGGTTTCGCACGTATATGAACTAGCTCACCTTTCTCTTTGATGCCACTTTCATCGGGAACTTACCAATGTTTGTGTAATAGGTAAACTGGTGGTCGTATCATGACCGAGATTGGGGGATCGAGCTAAATGTTGTGCGAGGAGGACAGTAGTCTTTGGTGGTGCATGGTGCCCATGCTATGTGTGTACACCATCAGGTGGCACTTGCCACACCGCGTGGCCGTGCTGTTTGGGATCTACCAGCATACACCATCGGGTATGCCGAACGATACCGGTGGCCACGAACTCCACTTGTGAGTGCATTGTTCTCCGTTATCATGATTTTTCGTTGTGTTTGACATTCTTATGCCTTGTAGGATGATCCAGAAGAAAAATCAGTCGATCACAGACTGGCGAGAGCAGCATAAAACTTTCGTGACAGAGTGGAACTGGTGCAGGTCGCGTAAAGATGGGGAGAGATGATTGATTGATTGGGATGATTACGCCCAACACATGAGGTGGTACGATGATATCCAGAAGCACCGTCTTTGTCTCAGGCCTAGGTGGACGACAGAAGATATCGCGGAGCTAGAGATGGATGCCCCTGAGGAACAGGCCTACCAGGCCAGCATCAGAGACATGAGTGGATTTAGGGAGTTTGCACCCTTGATCAACAAAGTGGTAAGTTGTGTTCTTCTGCCTTGAACCGACGGTTGTATGTAATTTATTTTATTCGTCATTGTGACTCACTTATGCCTTTACAGTCCGATGAGCTGAATAGATGCATCTTCGATGGCTCGGATGCACTAGGTGGTGCTCCGGGGACCAGAGATTCTGAGAACAGCATGAGGAGACGATGAAGGTAACATTTCAACTGCCTAGAAATACCCTATGTTCTTGTTCATTTGCAATCATAAATCTGATAAGTATTATGTCCTTGTTTCATTGTGAGTGCAGAAGTTCGTGAAGCGTTGTCGCAAGCTGGTAGGCCTGCTTGGGTGCATTGCCTCGGTTGAAGCTCATGATCCTGCAGCCACACAGGGTAACATCGCTTCATCGAGCCATGCTGCCTCGTCGTCTAGGTTGGTTGACGAGGAGGAGGAGGAGGAGGCCCATGAAGAAGAAGAGGAGGAGGAGAGCAATGGGGAGGAGGAGTACGATGAAGATTACGGACCTCCACCAACTCAAGCATCTCAGCTTCCGAAGAGGAATAAGCCAAAGAAGGATTGGCAGAGTCCATCCGCAATCCAGAAACCGATTCCTTGAGGAGGGTGCAAGAAGAAGCCAGGCGAGAATCGTTCAAAGAACAACAAGGACCGTACCTCTAAGAGGGAAAGAAGCACATAATTGTGGTCTTGGCTTGTTAGCCTAATTGTTTTAGTTGGCTTTGCGAAACAACTTGTGTTAGTTGGGGTTGTCAAACTATGTGTTATTTGTGAAACTATGTGTTAGTTCGAACAGTTTGCTATTTGCTATTTGTGAAACTATGTAGAACTGTTTGCTATTAATATCTCTGAGTGGGATACATGTTATATTGTGTGAGATCTGCATATTCTTTGCTGTGATAAAACTTTAGAAAAGAAACAAACAATAAACTTTCAAAAATGCAAAACCACGTGACCCTACCTCCAAGCCCCCTGGCGGTAGGTGTCGGTGTCAAAACCGGCGGATCTCGGGTAGGGCGTCCTGAACTGTGTGTCTAAGGTTGATGGTAACAGGAGACGGGGGGACACGATGTTTACCCTGCTTCCTGCTTGATTGATCTTGATGAATATGAGTATTACAAGAGTTGATCTACAACGAGATCGTAATGGCTAAAACCCTAGAAGTCTAGCCTATGAGATTATGATTGTCTCCTATGGACTAAACCCTCCGGTTTATATAGACACCAGAGGGGGCTAGGGTGGTACAAAGTCGGTTACAGAGAAAGGAATTTCCATATCCAAATCGTCAAGCTTGCTTTCCACGCAAAGGAGAGTCACATCCGGACACGGAAAGAAGTCTTCTGTCTTGTACCTTCATAGTCCAACAGTCCGGTCCATTTATATAGTCCGGCTGTCCGAGGACCCCTTAATCCAGGACTCCTTCAGTAGGATCTCACAACCTACCGCCAAGGGTTTGCCGTTTTCGGTTACAGCAAATTCCCAGGCAAAAACCCCAGAGACCCTACCGCCATAGGGCTCGGCGGTAGGGTCTCATAACCTACCGCCGAGGCCGGTGGCGGTAGGGTAGTGGTGTGCTGGCCGTTAGTTGATGGTTGTGGCCGTCTTTGCTACCGCCAGGCTCCCTAGCGGTAGGATGCGTGACCCTACCGCCGAGCCCCGTGACGGTAGCAAAAGGGTTAGATTTTTTTTTTTTTTTGAAATAGGATCAGATGCTGAAATTCTTTGATAAAAGGGTCAAAACCTGAAATTCGGCCGCCTTAAGTCGCACCATCCGTTCTGGCTACACAAGTCCATATATTAACCAACTTGGTGCGTGTGTATCGGCCAATCTTGTTCCACACCGGCCGTGTTGATCTTGGCCTCAATCGGCGTACGAGCAATGGCTGCCCAGCCCGACTGGCCGAACCTCCCCTCCGATCTACTGACGATCATCGCGCGGAGGTCCCGCGACGCCGTCACCGGGCTCACCGCGTTCCGCTCCGTGTGCCGGACATGGCGCTCTGCGGCAGGGCCAGCGCCGCGCCTCCTGCTCCTGCTCCCCCGTCCTCGTCCCACACGGCTCGTCTTTCCCTTGGCGCGTGGCTGGTCGATCGTCTTCGATGTCCGCGACGCCGCCTGCCACCTCTCGCATCTGGCCACGGGAGCCACGGCCGCCCTGCCCAGGCTCAACGCCTCCCGCGACGCTGGCAGCGACGTGGTCAGGCACGTCAGATACCTGGATTGCAACGACCTGGAGACGGCGATCCGTAGCAGCTGGATCTACCCAACCTACCTCGACTTCGCGGACTGCTTACGCTTCGCCGTCCACATCCCACCTGGCTCCGGCTCCGGCTCCCCGGCGGGGATGACGATCATGATGTACCACATAATGCACGAGGAGACGAGCATGCTCTTCTGCCACCCCGGAGACGCGGCCTGGACCAAGGTGGGGAAGCCCAACCACACAGGCTACGGCTACTTCGACTTGGCCTACCACGACGGCAGGATGTTCGGCATGCGCGTCAACGGCCAGATGGCGGTGTTCGACGCCACCACGCTCGACGCCCTCCAGCTGGTCCAGAGCCCGCCGGCCACGCCCAACCTCGCCAACAAGATGTACGGCTGCTGCTGTCGGATGGAAGAGTTCAATTATGCCCACCTTGTTGCGTTGCCGAGCAAGCTGGTTCTGGTCAGGACCACCGTCAAGTCTTCCCGGCCGGTGGCCTTCACAATCTTCCAGTTAGTCTCTGCCGCTGACGGGCGGCTCGCCTGGCGCATGGTGGCCGATGCTGGCAACTACGAATTGTTCGTGGATGGATACCACACCACCTTTAGGGAAAACGACGGCGCCAACGGGGGCGGAACTTGGATCTACTATGTTCATGAGACGCAATATCTTGCTTACACGGCGGCCTACCGCTACAGCGTGCAGCATAAAAAGTTGGAATGCGTGTACAAGTCACCCAAGGGTGCCAGTCCAGAGTTCTCAACCAAGTCCGCTTGGTTTGTTCCCTAGCCAGCTTGTTTAATCCTATATACTTAAAAAGTTCATCCCCACTATCATATTTATCTAAACATGCAAGTTGTCCACGTAGCATCAGACCATGTCAGTAACTCTAAGACCACTCCCAATGCAAAGGTGCTTAAATGAGGTGCTAAGTACATTAAATACCTTAGCAACTCAAGTCCCCAATGCATAGGTGCTTAGCTTGTTGTAGCTAAGCACACTTTATTTAATAAGTTAGCACCTAAAGTCTTTCATGCATTGGCCAAATTGTTTCATTTAAGTGGTTGGCCTAGGTTCTCGCGCTTGGCATTGGTTCTTCCTGGGTCACCAAAGTACCCTCTCCCCTCCTTAAATGTTGTGCCATGTCATTTTTTTGCTTATGTGGCATGCTTAGCACCTGTCCACGATGGAGCACTGGGAAAGGCCTAAACATCCATACATGCCATGTCATGCCTTCAGTTTCCATTTGCATGCAAACAGACCGAAGCCCAGCCCCTTCTTGCGTTTTGTTTCCTGCGGTAGTAAAGAACTTCACCCACTTTATGCATTCTCGCATGTCATTAATTAATGTTTAACCAGCGCACAGTTATCACCTTAGAGCATGGTTAATAGTATAGCCAACTGCTGGCTATAAGCCATTGCCATGTCATCTATAGCTCATCTTATAGCCAATATGTACAATAGTTGATTAGAAGAGTGTATTACTTTTTTATTATATGGCTCACCTTTCACTCTCACAAAGTGCCTAGGAGCACGTGCTAGAGCTGGCTCTTCACCAAGAGCCCGCTTATCTTCTCTCTCCTCTTCTCTTTCCTCCAACTAAGCAAGAATATAATAGTTTATTTCTTATAGCCAGCTGACTCAGCTCTATTGTACTTGCTCTTATAAAGTTCCACCACACCATCCGATTTATCTCCCTTAATCAACGGCATTATTCCCCGTAAACTCCCTCATGCCATCCAACTTCCTGCAAATTGTAGGTTGTAATAATTACAAATCAAGGATTAGAAGCCCCCATTGGGGCATTGCGTTGTGGTGACCGCAGGCTCAGCTCCAATTAGATCACCTGCCTCTCATCATTCCGGGCGGAGCGGCCCGTGACCTAGGGCCCCACATCCTCTTCCTCTCCCTATCCGAGCCATTCTGTCCTCAGGTACCAAGCACCTACAAGTTACTGCTGATGTATTTGCTCAAGGCGTTGAATTCGAAGACCTCCATCGTCGACCAGCCGCATGTCACCTGCTGCAGTCCCCATGACCTTCGCTCGATCGAAGTTTGGTGTCATCTCCAGCGTCTCCACCCTGTATCTCTTGCCTGTTGCACATCATGGACAAATCCCCTGCTTTTATCTACCCTTTGACTGCAGCAAAGACCTCGCCCATGAGCAGGAATAACCAATGGTGTCAATCCTTGATTATGTCTCCTAAATTAATCTTGCCGTGCGGTTAATTTCCTTCATACACCTCTATTTCTTCTCATACTGATAATAGTGCTCAGCGAAATATGGATTCTCCATTGGCTGCAGGTCCTCCCCCTCATGGCATCTGTACCATGTAGCATGCTATTCCTTGTTTGTGTGTGTGTGTGTGTGTAAAATGTTGCAGTTTATTTTTGATTCCTCCTTTCCTAATCCTCCTATTATCTTGCTACTTTAGCATGAGGTTATCCTACATGTTTTGGTTATTATGTCCTCCCCTCATGGCATCTATACCACGTGGCAGGATATTCCTTTTTTTAGGGAATCATAGCAGGCTATTCCGGATTTCTCCATTACTAATCCTCCTATTATCTTGCAACCTTACCATAAATTTGTGCTACATGATTTGCTTATTATTTTTACAATGCCTTCTGTAAATCTGTTCAGAGATGGATGAACGATCGAATTATTTTGACAGGAAATGGTAGGATGTCTTATACGAATAAGTTAATCTTAACAGGCACGCATAAGATAAAAATAAGGAAGATGACACATCAGATTATCGAGCCATTTTTGAGTATTACATATTGCTTTTCTAACTCTATGGGGTAACGCCATATATAATTTGTGTTTAAAAGTTTCCTTCCAATTACCCAATAATTAAGCATGAAGCGCTAATAACATGTTCTCACAAACACATAGAGTAACTACTGCATGGATAATATGATTTCCTCATTATATATTTTGCCAATTATAATTCATATGTAGCATGCATGAAAAATGATACTTATATTAAGTAATATTTTACAATTATACGATAACACATATGTATATTCAGATTTAGTTATCATATTCTTAATATAAATATCCATCTTCAATAAAATCAAATCACATTAGTATATATTGCAACCTATTCCGCAGCAATGCGCGGGGTATTATCTAGTTAATCAGAACAGTTTTGCTTAGTCTCAGTCGACTTAGATTTCGTTAGATCTCAGTCCATGTTATATTCCGTTGATCTTGCATTGAGATTTGTACAAAAAATTATTATCAGTTTTTTCTTTTTCTTCTCATATATTATATCACTTGACTGACACTTGTCAACTGAGGCCTAACCACACCCTAATCGGAATGTTAAAAATCAGATGTCAGATTTTTAAGCATTGCAAAACAAACATTTTAAATGACATTGTCATACTCGCTACTACATAATTTGTCATAAAAATGTCCACTTTGCCCTGCTTAAAAATCTGACGTTTACTGGTTATCAAAGTCCATAATTAATCATGTTTACTATTTTTCAAGCAACTGAAAATAATTTTTCATTCGGTTGAATGTTTGATCGTCTATTCTGCCGCGTTGTGATTAGTGCTTGTATGTTTGGAGGTTATGTTCATTGGTATTTCACTTTCAGTCTATTTTCCTTTTGGTGTTCGGCCTTATTATCGGCTTGTTTCTAGCTCGATTTCTGATTCCCATGGAGGAAAGCATACATTTTTTTTTGCCCCTTTTGTTTGTGGGCGTACCAGTCTTGTTTTTTTTCCTGCGTGTGTGCGTGCTCGATTGTGTGTGCCCGAGAAAGATAAAGAGATTGTGCTTTTGACCATGGCAAGATAGGATAGACTTGGGATTCTTTCTTGGCCCGTGATTGCCAACACTCTGGGGCTAAATTAATTAAATGGGGGAGATGACACCATCAAAATGAGAAGCAGCGACGTGTCCAAAGACTATTAATCTTCAACAATATTGCTATGTTATTTGAACACTGTATAAGATGGGTGTATACCCATAAATTTTGTATGCAAATCATATAGTTGTATGATAGTTACATTATTATATGGTTGTTTTTTCAACAGTGGAACAACACGTAAATTCTTGTGCAATCTGTGTGTAATTTATTGTTACCATTTGTTTTAATGTTTTTCTTCATTTTATTTTATTTCCTTTAAGATAATGCCAATACCTAAATTTGTTGTTCCTCGGAATAAACTGTGTTTTGTTTTTTCTTCATTTTATTTTATCCTTTCATGGTACTATCGATGCCCTTAATTCATTACACCTTAGAATACATCAGTTTTCTAGTACATATCTTTGTTTCTTGAGAAGAAAAGTGACTAATTAACATGAAAAAATTATCTATTTTCCTTGCTTGTGCTAATGTTTCTGGCTTCTGATAACATGAAAAAATGGCAGTTATATTTTCCTTCGGGTAACACTACTTCCACGATTCTTTCTTCCTTATGAAGAAACTTGGTTTGATGTGTTTTCTCATTTCATCTTTAAGGTAAAACCATTCCTAGAAGGGAATCCGTTCTTCATTTGATTGAAATGTTTTTGTCTTCTCTCTTTTGTTTTGTCTTTGTTCATTTCTAGATTAAAATATCCCTTTCTAGTTTCGTTCATTTTTTCTTGCACGTTACACAGTTTACCCTACTTTAGTTCAATAATTTGAGTGGACAATTCCTTTCATTGTCAAAATGTCTTTGTTATTTTAGCTTTCATGCAATACTTCCATTCGCAACGAATTTGTACATGGGTCCAACCCATAAACACTTTGCCATCTCACTTTGAACGGGCAAATTAATATCATTTTACATCTCTACCCATATGTATATGCATGTACATGTATGAGATCATTTTAGCAAAAAGTACTAGATCTCAGAGCTCATATTTTTCGTGTTGTCCATCCAACCGTTGCTTCTTTGGCCTCGATCTGCTGGGTCGCTAAAATCGATCAAACAATCCATATTCTGCAGTCACATTCATTCTAGTAGAATCAATCAGTCTGTCATCTTGGATACAAATCCAATGGCACATAGAAAAGTGGTAGGAACCTAATTACATATGAGTGATCTTGTACATAGATGGCCCCTTAGGGCTCTCGGAGTGGGTAGTTGTCTATGAGTAATGATATTCCCCCGTGGAGGGAACCTTTAAATGTGCAACTGGATTGTATCACCACCTCGGTTATCTTGGGGCTTCTGACTTCCGTGCCCTGTTGTGCCAGAGTAGAAACTCGTAAGGGATGAGAATATTAGCCTACTTCAACGAACTACAGTTACATGAGATTTTGTGCCCTGTGTTTGCGGGATCACTTGACGGTATCACACCCCTCGAAGATATAGCTACCATACTGCATTGCCCATGGCGGCTTATATAAAGGCAAACAAGTTTCCATAGAAGGGCAAGGTCATACGGGAGCTGATGCTCGTAATAAAGATAGGCAGGCATGACGGAAATGGTTTTTGGATTCTTTTAGTTTGAGTCTTGCGCACAAGTGTTGTCTACTCCTCTATAGGCGTGTTGTGTCGAAGAATTCAGACTCAAGAAGATGATGTTCCTTACCGAAGTAGAGAGGGGGCATGGTCATCAACGGTGTAGTTGTTGGCTCATCAGCTTAGTTAGATTGTGTTGGTGGTGGTGTTTTCGGAATTGTGGTGAGAGGACGAACAACCAGCTTGCTTGTGTGAAACAGAAGATGAAGAAGATTGGATCGGCGCAACCAATGTGGTGGCCGGGGAGATGTATTTATAGGGTGCAGCTAGGGCACAATATACAGGTAGTTACAGGAGATAAGTACAGATATAAACCGACTCCTATATACTAACAATATACAGTTTAACATCCCCCCTCAATCTGAACGTCCTTCAAGGAGATTCAGATTGTATCTATTCGAGACAAAGGGCACTTCAGCAAGTGGTTTGGTGAAGATGTCAGCCACTTGCTCCTTGGAAGAGATGAACCTTACATCCAACACCTTGGCTGCAACCCTTTCTCGAACAAAATGAAAATCCACCTCTATATGCTTGGTCCTGGCATGAAACACCGGATTAGAGGACAGGTAAGTGGCACCAAGGTTGTCACACCATAATACTGGAGGCCGAGGCATGAAGACTCCAAGTTCTCCAAGGACAGACTGAATCCAGATGATCTCAGCTGTGCCATTGGCAATGGCCTTGTACTCAGATTCTGTACTAGACCGTGAGACGGTGGCCTGTTTTCTGGAGCTCCAGGAAACAAGATTTGGACCAAGAAAAACTGCAAATCCTCCTGTAGAGCGGCGATCATCACTGCACCCGGCACAGTCCGCATCAGAGAAGCAACTCAACACCATGGAAGGTGACCGACGAATAGACAGACTCATACCACGAGTATACTTAAGATACCGGAGGATCCTCTTGGCTGCTGAAAAGTGTGCAGTTGTTGGTGCATGCAGAAACTGGCAAACTCTATTCACAGCAAAAGAGATATCCGGCCTAGTCAACGTTAAGTACTGAAGTGCTCCGACTAGGCTGCGATATTTAGTACTGTCATCTTGAGAGAGAGGTGCCCCACTCTCCTTGCTGATCTTCTCGCTGGAGGACATGGGAGTAGTGGACACATTACAATGTTTCATGTTAGCTCGATGAAGAATATCACCAATATACTTCTGTTGAGAGAGCACAATCCCTTGGGGCGACGACTTCACCTCAACACCAAGAAAAAAATGCAAAGGACCCAGATCCTTGAGAGCAAACGTGGCATGAAGATCAGCAAGCAGCTTAGTTGTTGCGGTCGGTGACGAACTTGCCACAATGATGTCATCGACATAAACTAGTATAAACATGGTGACACCGCCACGATGGAAAATAAACAGAGAGGTGTCTGCTTTGGACGCCACAAAACCAAGTTGAAGCAGGCGAGAGCTTAACCGAGAATACCAGGCCCTGGGAGCCTGCTTGAGGCCATAGATGGCCTTCCTGAGTTTGCACAAATACCGAGGAGCAGAGGCATCTACAAACCCTGGTGGTTGTCGCATATACACCTGTTCTTGAAGGACTCCATGAAGAAAAGCGTTCTGGACATCCAACTGGCGCAAACACCAACCTCGAGAGACAGCAATGGAGAGAACCAGTCTAACTGTGACTGGTTTGACAACTGGGCTGAATGTGTCATCATAATCAAGACCGTAGCGCTGCTTGAACCCTTTGGCAACCAGACGAGCTTTGTGACGATCAACAGTGCCATCAGCTTTGTACTTAACCTTAAAGACCCATTTGCAGTCAATCACATTAGCATGAGGTGGTGGCGGAACAAGTGTCCACGTACCATTGTGGCGAAGAGCATCCAGTTCAAACTGCATAGCATCACGCCACGCAGGAGATCCCAGCGCTTCACGAAGATCCCTGGGTTCCCGAGAAGCCAGAAAAGCACGCTTGGACGGATCGTAGTTGACAGTACCATCCGTACGTTGTAGAAGTTTGCGAGTGTTATCACGTGCGCGTGTCACCATTGTATGCGCAGGAGGTGCAGGAGGCTCTTCCACAGATGATCCGGACGGCGTAGAGGATCCGGACGCGGGAGATGGGGAGGAACACCGATCCTCCTGGGATCCCGCGCCAGCAGCAGGTGCGTCAGGAGGATCCAACGGCGATCCCGAGGAGGGACCGGACAGCGCTAGCGCGCCTGTCGCAGGAGAGGGCCGGCCCACGGACTGGCGAGACGACACGTGGGCGGCCGCCAGCGGCGGGTCGGGTAGGGAGGGAGCCGGGCCAGTGACGGGCCCCACCGCTGAGGGGGACGAGGCAGGCGACGAGCCGACCGGGCCGTCCGCAGTCGCCGCGTGGCCCAATGGGGAACTGCCCACCCCACGCGCGTCTGGCGCGTCGCTGGCAGCGGAGGCCGCGCGATCCGAGGGCGGATCTGCTCCGGATCCCGTGCCCGGATCTTCCTGGGACGCCGCCACTGCCGCACCTGGGATCTTCTGCGCCAAGGGAGTCCCTGCATCCAGATTAGAAGGCAAAACAGGTGCAACATAGTTCATTTGGTCATGCGGAAAAAGGAGTATGGTGTGTTCTGCAACGCGAGGTGGTATGGGAGAGGCAGAGGGGCTGGCAAAAGGAAAAACCTTTTCATCAAACGTGACATCCCGAGAGATATAAACACGTGTTGTAGGGAGGTGAAGGCATTTATATCCTTTGTGACGAATGCTATACCCAACAAAAACACATTGATGAGATCGAAAAGCAAGTTTGTGTGTATTGTAGGGGCGCATGTTTGGCCAACAGGCACATCCAAACGTGCAAAGCAACGTGTAATCAGGTTTGGTGGTGAACAATTTTTCCATAGGGCTAAGGTTGCCAATGACACGACTAGGGAGTCGATTAATGAGATAACATGCTGAAAGATAGGCCTCATCCCAAAAGCGTAGTGGCATAGACGCATGTGATAATAAGGAAAGTCCCATGTCAACAATGTGACGGTGCTTCCGTTCGGCGGAACCGTTTTGTTGGTGTGTGTGTGGACAAGAAACATGATGCATGATGCCAAGTTGACGAAAAATGTGTTGCTAAGCTTCTCGTACTCCCCACCCCAATCAGATTGAAAACATAGGATCTTGCGAGATAAGAGGCGTTCAACATGAGCGAGGAAGTCACGAAAAACATCAAACACATCACACTTTCTCTTGAGAAGATAAATCCACACAAATTTACTATAATCATCAATAAATGAGACATAGTACTGGAACCCACCAGATGATGTTTTGGCAGGTCCCCACACATCCGAAAACACGAGTTCTAATGGAAAAGAGGAAACACTTGAAGACCTAGGAAAAGGAAGCTGGTGTGCTTTGCCCTGTTGACATGCATTACACACATGGGTCATAGACCGACTAGTCGAAGCTAGTTTATTGGAAGATAAAATGCGTTGAACGACTTGGGTGGATGGATGGCCGAGCCTTGCGTGCCAATCCTCGGCTGACAATCTAACGGAAGACAGTGCATGATGAGTTGATGGCCGAATGGGATAAAGCCCATTTTCACATCTGCCTTGGAGTAGAACCTTCTTGGTGGTCAAATCCTTCATAAGAAAATGAGTAGGATAATACTTTAGATACGCATGATTATCAACAGCAAGGCGATTGACAGAGAGAAGGTTTTTGTCAGCGTTGGGAACATGTAAGATATTGCGAAGCTTAAGGTGTGCAGAGGGAGTAGAAAGAATGGCATGACCACGATGAGCTATGTGCAAACCTGAGCCGTCTGCTGTGTGGATGCGGTCTCGTCCAGGGTATTTCTCCCGAACCGTCAGGCGATCCAGATCGCCCGTGATGTGATCCGTGGCCCCGGTGTCAGTGAACCAAGCCGGATCACCGAGGATGGAGGGAGGGGACGCAGCAGCGAGGCCAGCCATCTTGGACTGGGACGGCTGAAAGGCATGATTATAGCGCTGACCGCACTCCCAAGCGTAGTGCCCCGGACCGCGGCAGAGCTGGCACTGGACACGGTGGTCGCCACGGTCGCCGTAGTCACCGCGATCACCACCGCGATTGCCACCAAAATCGCCTTGTTGGCGCGATCCACCACCACCGCGGTTCCCGCGATCGCCGCCGCGGGAGTTGTTGTTGTAGCCGCCGCGGTCTCCAGAGTTGCCACGGCCCTTGCCGCGGTAGCTGCCCTTGCCGCGATTGGAGTTGTTGTTGTTGCCGGCGGAGTCGCGGGCGACATAGTTGACGGAGGAGCCGCCATGCTGCAGATGAAGACGGGCAGCGTTGTATTCGCGGCGCCTGTCGAAGGAGATCGCGTGGGAGTAGAACTCACCAAGCGTCATGCCCTCGGGACGAGTGGTGTACGCGGTGATGAGGGGCTCGTAGTCGTTGTCGAGGCCCGTGATGACGGCGGTGATGATGTCCTCGTCGCGCATGGGGCGGCCGACGGCTGCAAGCTGGTCGGCGTTGGCGCGGATCTTGGCGAAGTAGTCCGCCATGGAGAGAGTTCCTTTCCTGAAGACCGCCATGTCCATCTTGATCTGGACGATGCTGGCGCGGCAATGGATGGTGTACATCTCCTCGACGTGTGACCAGATGGCACGAGAGGTCTCCAGCTGATGAACTTGCTGCAGCACCTCATCAGAAATAGAGGCAAGGAGGTAGCTGAGGACAATCTGATCCTGGCGGAACCAGGTTGCATACTCCGGATTGGGGGCACGCACTCCCTTGTCATCGGGATCCAGGAACTTGGAGGGAGGTTGCATGGTGCCATCGACGTAGCCCGTGACGCCAGCGATGCGGAGAGGAGGAAGAACTTGTGCCTTCCAGATGAGAAAGTTGGAGGTGGTTAAATTGGCGGTGATGAGGCTGGCAGAGGGAGAGGGAACGGCGGACGCCGGCGGCCCATTGAAGGCGGCGGGCAGGGAGAGCGTGGTGAGGGTGGCGGAGGAGGAAGCGGAAGCCGTAGGGGAGCCCATGATGCAATCACGCGGGTAGGCCTGATACCATGTGAAACAGAAGATGAAGAAGATTGGATCGGCGCAACCAATGTGGTGGCCGGGGAGATGTATTTATAGGGTGCAGCTAGGGCACAATATACAGGTAGTTACAGGAGATAAGTACAGATATAAACCGACTCCTATATACTAACAATATACAGTTTAACAGCTTGCTGGATGCAAGTGTTTGATTTTGTTGTTGCTTGATTTGGTAACCATCGCTCCCTGATTTGGAATCTTATTTATCCGGTGAATTAATGAATACATGTATTTCTTCCACCTGTTGTATAATTGAATAGCTATGTATGCTCTTCGATCTATCTATCTTCTACAGCCAAGTTGATGGGTATTTCTTCAGAGAGAGTGGTGCATTATAATGGGTTCTAACTTTACAATGATCTATATCCCAGTGACAGAAAGGGACAAGAAACGTACTGTATTGATACTAATAAGGATAAAATGTTGGTTTCTTGCCATATTTCTTGACATTTTATTGTCTACATTATGTCATCTTGCTTATTGCAATGCTCTATCTGTCATGAACTTAATACTTCAAGAATTGCGATGCATCCTAGATAGCGGTTTGGGTGGAGTATTAGTTATAGATGCAGTTGGATAACGATGTACATAATGCCTATATGAGATTATACCATTAATGGTCATAGTCATAAATATAAATTTTGTAATTCAATAACTGCCAACTGTTATCGTTAACCACACTACACTGTTATTTTGATGAATGATGCCACTAGTAAACCTATACCCCTCTGGGTCTATTCTCTATTACTAAAAACCTCATCAAATATATATTTTGTTGTTGTTTTGCCATTTTTATTTTGAGAACTAATCCGTTCTTGAGTGTTGGGGACAAGATTGTTTTGTGCTTTATGTGCAAGACAAGATTGTCTTTCAGCTTCCTTTGATGTTAGTCTGTAGGCAATTTTATCCTCAGGTAATTTATCTTTAATGAATATTATGTCCATGTAATCCTCACTGGTCATGACTAAACTCCTCCTTTCGATTTGGTTATGATAATGAGAAGTAATGTTGCCCATCTTGCTCTGAGGGGCTGCAGAGAAGACATAATAGGCTACATGAGAATGACCCTTTGTGATTGCTTTGATCCTATTGCATGGATGGATCTGTATTTGCTCATCACACCATCAGCAAGTTGTTGCTATAAATTAGTGATTTCGACTCATCCAGCTAGGTCGGCATGATAGTTGCATGATCTCTCTTGAGTTTATCATGATCAAGCTCAGTGGCGGACCCAGAAAAATCATATTGGGGTGAGGGTGTGTTGTCAAGACAGGTTAGGGAGGGCCAAGCTATAGTAGAGTAGCCTTTTTAGCAACAAAATAATCACCAATTTGGCACTATTCATTAGCTAATTAGGTTCAAATCCTAAATGTTAGGGGGGTCAGGGCCCCTGGTGGTCCCCCTTGCCTCCGCCACTAATCAAGCTCCAGTTGTGAGTATTTTCAACCAATTCACTATCTGAATTTTTGGCCTCGTATGTTTACCTGCCCATGGGCTCGTATGTCTTGGGAACAAATGAAGGCGCGGGCAGGAATTAAAGTGCCCAACCTCCATCCAAATTCATGGCCAATTGATATGATCCAGGGTCAGGGAAGTAAGGTGGATCGTCACACATCATGTATGATCTTATGTGGCGCGTGGTTTGTTTGGTCCGAACACAATGTAAGGAGGCACAGAGAACGGAAACATTCTATGTGAAAATCTGCCCAGTGGGCAATTGACATTGCAATGGACCTTTCTCAGGTTGGTAAGGAGCAGCAAAAGACTATCATTCAGGTGAAAGTGCGCCGGAAGCCTCCAGACAAACATGTTGTGAAAATAAATGTTGATGCCGACCAGTTTGTGGAAGCTACAGGTTAAGGAGGGACCGGATGCATTGTGCGCAATGCATCGGGGAACCTTAAACGAGCACAATCTAGATGGTATGAGTTTGCTGCATCTAGGTGTATGCTATCCGTGATGCCTGTTTCGAAAACAAAATACATGACAAATGTAGAAATGAATTATGGAACTCTGTATTTTATTCATCATCGTACATATTACAAGTACATCAATGTTACATGCTCCCATGGGAGTTTGTCTATTTTGCCTTCTTGTGCTATGCTTAAGGAGTATCTGAATTGGAGAGATTGTGTAGTCCGCTGATTCCCGGCGCTTTGCTTTTGCAATGCATCCAGTTAATTACATCTGCAGGTCGAGCCTACAAAAAACCTCCGATTAAGCTACACGCGGTCGTGGTCGTGTAATTTGCTCATCAAGATACATGAAAGATATAGGGGAGAAAGGTTATATATCATGGTGATGCGTAGGTGTGGGTGGCTTTGTTCTGCCTGGACCCAGTGACAATACGCCATTGTCATGTCGGTATTGAAACAGAAATTGTTGATGAAGATGCTGACTTTCGCCTCGTCGGTGCTCAGTCATGTACCCATGAATTCATCGTACATGGACGTGTGTGTTGCTTTTGCCTTGTCGGTGCCCAGCAACAAAGTGTCTCATCTGTTTAGGATTATGAAATGTTGAGTATATAGATTAATTAGGAAACATAAGGTAGACTAGAATTTGTCCTGCCTTGTCTTGTACTCCAAGTTGATTGATCATTGTACTCCTATTTATATGTCCACGGGGCTCAAGCAATACAACGGACTATTCCACAAACCTCTCTCTCCCTTCTAACATGGTATCAGAGCAACCTCATCGGTTTTCACTCCAGTCATGACTTCCGCGATGCGTCGACCGTTACGACTGTGGGGGGGTGTCCGTCGGCTTGCCTTCGGATTCTTTTTCAGTCTCACCGTCTGCGTCGCTACCGTTGTGACTGCGGGGGATGTTGAGTATACAGATTAACTAGGAAACATAAGATAGACTAGGATTTGTCCCGCCTTGTCTTGTACTCCAAGTTGATCATTGTACTCATATTTATATACCCATGAAGCTCAAGCAATACAACGGACTATTTCACAAACCTCTCTCCCCCTTCTAACATGAAATGTTGATGGAATATAGGGGCCCGGCCTCGTCGGCATTCGGCCATAAATTTGTCTAGCCTAGTTGGCACTGGACATATGATGATCATGATTTACCATGGGATTGATGTAGATTTTTGGAACAAACACACCAACACCCGCCATGGGATTGTAGAGATTTGGGACAAACACACCAACACCCGTCATGAAACCGGTGTAGGATTTGCTTTGACGAAACAAGCCTTTTGCTCGTCAGTACCTGTCCACGGTACTGATGTAGGCCCTTCTTCTCATCAATACTTCGGCAAAGGTACTGATGTAGAATTTTCGTTTGGTAGGACAGGCCTTTTTATCGTCAGCCAAGGTACTGATGTAGAACTTGCTTTTGCCCTTGAGGCCGGTGAGATAGAACGAATCAAGCTCCCTCGTAAGGGGCAAGATCAACTTATTTGTTGTTTGTCTTCACGGAACCATAGATCAGTACAAACTTGCTTCTTTTCTCATCAAGGATGTAATCTTGCAATCGGATCTTAGAACTTACCATTAAACCCAACCGTTGGCACGAAGATCAACATATTAATGGAGCTTTGGCGTGCTTGGAGAAGAGTTGCGGGCGTGGAGAGGAGTTGGGGCGTACGTGTGCAGCCTCTGCGTGAGTTGTTGCCGGATGTGGTTACGCGTGATGGATGTAGTAATGGGCTGATGGATGGATGTGTTTGCGTGAATCTCGGTGCGTGCGTGCGTGGGTGTGTGGATTGAGGAGGGCGAGAGCTTCGGCCGATCGTGCGTGTGCCTACGTTACATCTACGTAAAGGCTGTTAGGGCATGTACAATGGTTGATAAGAGAGTCTTATCTTAAGTCTTGCATGTGGACAAAAAAAATTGTCTACAATGAATCATCTCTTAGCCTTATCTTCAATAACTAGCAATTCCTAAAAATGTGGTGAGACATATTGTGCTAAGAGATCACCTCTTGTCAAGACAAGCCTTTTCTTATGAGTTCTCTCTCCTCCACCTCATCATCTATCCTACGTGGCACTCCTAAGATAGCACCATTGTACATGCCCTTACGTGATTAACGTAGGAGCTGAGATGGCAGCTTTTATTTGGAGGAAATTAGGGAGGGGGCCCACTCCAGTTTAAATAGGGGGGCCGGAGAGATTAGTTATAGAGAGATTACGTAAGTCTTCGTAAGGCTTTACGTAGATGTAGCATTTTTGTTTGTGCCCTCGTCTATGCGCCTCTGCAGGTGTGCATATTTATAGGCTAGCTAGAAGGTGTCAGGCAACATACGACCGCCGCTACGTCGGTGGGGCTGGTTCTCTTTTTTCCCTTGACTGAATCTGCTTATTCCTTTTGTTAATCTTCTTGGCACACACGTCTAAGCAAATAAAAGGAATGGCCATCTTGTACAAAAGGAAAGATCATCTGGTATGCTTCCCGGCTGAATTTGCTTGACGTGCCACACAAGAGAATTTTCTAGTGCGTGCCCGATCAAATCCGTGCTCAAGTCATTGTGAGTTGACCACGTAAGTATTGCGGGTATTCGGATACGTACTTACGCGTGTTTTCCAGCCGTGGATACTTAAATACATACACATATACAATATACATACATACATACGAGTGCGGCTAATCTGCACCCGGGCTCATCTGCACCCACGCTTAAAAAAATTCAAAAAAAAAACTAGAAAAATTCAAAAAATTCCAAATTTTTTTGTGGTGGTAGATAATTTGACGCGTGAGGTGCGCCCAAAAATTCAACTCATTTGAGCATCTGAGCAGCTCTCGGCAAAAAAGACAAAATCAGGGTCTGTAAAAATGTATACTGTTCACGCACTGTTTTGACCCGATTTGTCTTTTTTGCCGAGAGCTGCTCAGATGTCCAAATGAGTTGAATTTTGGGGCGCACCTCACGCGTCAAATTATCTACCACCACAAAAAAAGTTGGAATTTTTTGAATTTTTCTAGTATTTGTTTTGAATTTTTTGCTGAGAGGGAGCAGATGAGCCCGGGCACCGTTTTGAGTTTTCCCATACATATGGGTATCTGATTGTATATGCGTATATAGTCGTCCGACGTAGCCGTGGCGTATAGCCAGGCGTACACAATACTGATGTACATATTGTTGCTGCCAAAACCCAATCAGCATTGCCTTGGATGCATGCATGTACGGCAATTACAGACTTAACTAGCTTTACATACACTTATTTCTTTCTTTTGGCAATTATTTCTCTTCAACCAAAATGCAAACCATCAATCTATTTGCACCTCCCTGTTCTACATGACGAACTCTACAAATAGAGTCCACTGTTGAATATTTTTTATTTCATAAATTTCTAGCAACATGTGGGGCCCACACATAAATCAAAATTATATTTTTCTCACATATACACTCGTATTTATTTGCATGCCGGTCCACCGCGGCTCAAGCAAATAAATTAAGTTTGTTTTTTTGAGAATCATATAAATAAATTCAGTTTATTGCGTACAAAAATTTATCAAACAATGCCATCATACTAGCAAGTGACTTGGGTTGGCAGCGAGTTGAGATTGAAAGCGATGCTGTGGATGTGGTTCGGCTATGGAAGTCGCAAGCCTTTGAAAGGGTTGACATTGCATGTTCTATGCAAGAGGTCAAGGAACTAAGCCGGGATTTCTCTAGTTTTACGTTATCTCATGTTGGACGGGAAGCCAATATGACAGTCCATCTCTGTGCTCAACAAGCTAGTAAGGTTGGTGGAGATGTCTTTGGATTAATTTTGTTCCAAACTTTCTCCATGATTGTATTACCCGCGAATGTATTATATCTGGGTAATATAAAGCGTGTGAATTACCAAAAAAATGGCCTTGTAGGGAATAATGTGTTGATGTATAATGTGTTGCGTAGTCTTTTCCATAAGATCGGTCTTTTGGTTGCATTGGCTAGAGCATACACTTCTACATGGTACCGGAGCCAAGAGGTCTTGAGTTCAAGACCCGGCTGGCGCAATTAAATTGCAGCCCACTTTCGGTCCACGTTTAGGCCTGAGGGAGCCACACGTGATGGGGAGTGTTTGTTGGGGAACGTAGTAATTTCAAAATTTTCCTACGCAGACACAGGATCATGGTGATGCATAGCAACGAGAGGGGAGAGTGTGTCAACGTACCCTCGTAGGCTGAAAGCGGAAGCGTTAGCACAACACGGTTGATGTAGTCATACGTCTTCACGATCCGACCGATCCAAGTACCGAACGTACGGCACCTCCGAGTTCAGCACACGTTCAGCTCGATGACGTCCCTCGAACTCCGATCCGGTCAAGCTTCGAGGGAGAGTTCCGTCAGCACGATGGCGTGGTGACGATGATGATGCTCTACCAACGCAGGCTTCGCTAAGCACCGCTACGATATTATCAAGATGGAATATGGTAGAGGGGGGCACCGCACACGGCTAATAGATCTCAAGGATCAATTGTGTCTAGAGGTGCCCCCTGCCCCCGTATATAAAGGAGTAAGGGGGAGGGGGCGGCCGGCTAGGAGGGGGCGCGCCAGGAGGAGTCCTACTCCCACCGGGAGTAGGACTCCCTCCTTTCCATGTCCAAGTAGGAGAGGGGGAAGGAAGGGAGAGAGGAGA
>NC_041391.1:62749817-62761737 GCF_002162155.2 Triticum dicoccoides
ATATACATCCAATAACCCCCGAAACTATTTCGGTGTCCGAATATAGTCGTCCAATATATCAATCTTCATGTCTCGACCATTTCGAGACTCCTCGTCATGTCCGAGACCACATCCGGGACTCCGAACTATCTTCGGTACATAATAACACATAAACTCATAATATAACAGTCATCTAACTTTAAGCGTGCGGACCCTATGGGTTCGAGAACTATGTCGACATGACCGAGACACATCTCCGGTCAATAACCAATAGAGGAACCTGGATGCTAATATTGGCTCCTACATATTCTACGAAGATCTTTATCGGTCAAACCGCATAATAACATACGTTGTTCCCTTTGTCATCGGTATGTTACTTGCCCGAGATTCGATCATCGGTATCTTAATACCTAGTTCAATCTCGTTACCGGCAAGTCTCTTTACTCGTTACGTAATGCATCATTCCGTAACTAACTCATTAGCTACATTGCTTGCAAGTCTTATAGTGATGTGCATTACCGAGAGGTCCTAGAGATACCTCTCCGACAATCGGAGTGACGAAACCTAATCTCGAAATACGCCAACTCAACATGTACCTTTGGAGACACCTGTAGTGCTCCTTTATAATCACCCAGTTACATTGTGACGTTTGGTAGCACACAAAGTGTTCCTCCGGTAAACGGGAGTTGCATAATCTTATAGTTGTAGGAACATGTATAAGTCATGAAGAAAGCAATAGCAACATACTAAACGATCAAGTGCTAAGCTAATGGAATGGGTCAAGTCAATCACATCATTCTCCTAATGATGTAATCCCGTTAATCAAATGACAACTCATGTCTATGGTCAGGAAACACAACCATCTTTGATCAACAAGCTAGTCAAGTAGAGGCATGCTAGTGACACTATGTTTGTCTATGTATTCACACATGTATTATGTTTCTGGTTAATACAATTCTAGCATGAATAATAAACATTTATCATGATATAAGGAAATAAATATAAATTTATTATTGCCTCTAGGGCATATTTCCTTCAGTCTCCCACTTGCACTAGAGTCAATAATCTAGATTACACAGTAATGATTCTAACACCCATGGAGCCTTGCTGCCGATCATGTTTTGCTCATGGAAGAGGCTTAGTCAACGGGTCTGCAACATTCAGATCCGTATGTATCTTGCAAATCTCTATGTCTCCCACCTGGACTTGGTCCCGGATGGAATTGAAGCGTCTCTTGATGTGCTTGGTCCTCTTGTGAAATCTGGATTCCTTTGCCAAGGCAATTGCACCAGTTTTGTCACAGAAGATTTTCATTGGTCCCGATGCACTAGGTATGACACCTAGATCGGATATGAATTCCTTCATCCAGACTCCTTCATTTGCTGCTTCTGAAGCAGCTATGTACTCTGCTTCGCATGTAGATCCCGCCATGACGCTTTGTTTAGAAGTGCACCAACTGACAGCTCCACAGTTCAATATAAACACATGTCTGGTTTGCGATTTAGAATCGCCCGGATCAGTGTCAAAGCTTGCATCGACGTAACCATTTACGACTAGCTCTTTGTCACCTTCATAAATGAGAAACATATCCTTAGTCCTTTTCAGGTATTTCAGGATATTCTTGACCGATGTCCAATGATCCACTCCTGGATTACTTTGGTACCTCCCTACTAAACTTATTGCTAAGCATACATCAGGTCTGGTACACAACATTGCATACATGATAGAGCCTATGGCTGAAGCATAGGGAACATCTTTCATTTTCTCTCTATCTTCTGCTGTGGTCAGGCATTGAGTCTGACTCAACTTCACACCTTGTAATACAGGCAAGAACCCTTTCTTTGCTTGATCCATTTTGAACTTTTTCAAAACTTTATCAAGGTATGTGCTTTGTGAAAGTCCAATTAAGCGTCTTGATCTATCTCTATAGATCTTGATGCCTAATATGTAAGCAGCTTCACCGAGGTCTTTCATTGAAAAACTTTTATTCAAGTATCCTTTTATACTATCCAGAAATTCTATATCATTTCCAATCAACAATATGTCGTATACATATAATATCAGAAATGCTACAGAGCTCTCACTCACTTTCTTGTAAATACAAGCTTCTCCAAAAGTCTGTATAAAACCATATGCTTTGATCACACTAGCAAAGCATTTATTCCAACTCCGAGAGGCTTGCACCAGTCCATAAATGGATCGCTGGAGCTTGTACACTTTGTTAGCACCTTTTGGATCGACAAAACCTTCTGGTTGCATCATATACAACTCTTCTTCCAAAACTCCATTCAGGAATGCAATTTTGACATCCATTTGCCATATTTCATAATCATAAAAAGCGGCAATTGCTATCATGATTCGGACAGACTTAAGCATGGCTACGGGTGAGAAAGTCTCATCATAGTCAACTCCTTAAACTTGTCGAAAACCTTTCGCAACAAGTCGAGCTTTGTAGACAGTAACATTACCATCAGCATCAGTCTTCTTCTTGAAGATCCATTTATTCTCGATGACTTGCCGATCATCAGGCAAGTCAACCAACGTCCATACTTTGTTCTCATACATGGATCCCATCTCAGATTTCATGGCCTCAAGCCATTTTGCAGAATCTGGGCTCATCATCGCTTCCTCATAGTTCGTAGGTTCGCCATGATCAAGTAACATGACTTCTAGAATAGGAGTACCGTACCACTCTGGTGCGGACCTTACTCTGCTTGACCTATGAGGTTCGGTAGTAACTTGATCTGAAGTTTCATGATCAATATCATCAGCTTCCTCACTGATTGGTGTAGTCGTCACAGGAACCGGTTTCTGTGATGAACTATTTTCCAATAAGGGAGCAGGTACAGTTACCTCATCAAGTTCTACTTTCCTCCCACTCACTTCTTTCGAGAGAAACTCCTTCTCTAGAAAGGATTCAAATTTAGCAACAAAAGTCTTGCCTTCAGATCTGTGATAGAAGGTGTACCCAATAGTCTCTTTTGGGTATCCTATGAAGACACATTTCTCCGATTTGGGTTCGATCTTATCTGGTTGAAGTTTCTTCACATAAGCATCGCAACCCCAAACTTTAAGAAACCACAACTTTGGTTTCTTGCCAAACCACAATTCATAAGGTGTCGTCTCAACGGATTTTGATGGTGCCCTATTTAACGTGAATGCGGCCGTCTCTAAAGAATAACCCCAAAAAATAGAGGTAAATCAGTAAGAGACATCATAGATCGCACCATATCTAGTAAAGTACGATTACGACGTTCGGATACACCATTACGTTGTGGTGTTCCAGGTGGCGTGAGTTGCGGAACTATTCTGCATTATTTCAAATGTAAACCAAACTCGTAACTCAAATATTCTCCTCCACAATCAGATCGTAGGAATTTTATTTTCTTGTTACTATGATTTTCCACTTCACTCTGAAATTCTTTGAACTTTTCAAATGTTTTAGACTTATGTTTCATTAAGTAGATATACCCATATCTGCTTAAATCATCTGTGAAGGTGAGAAAATAACGATACCCGCCGCGAGCCTCAATGTTCATTGAACTACATACATCAGTATGTATGATTTCCAACAAATCTGTTGCTCGCTCCATAGTTCCGGAGAACGGCGTTTTAGTCATCTTGTCCATGAGGCATGGTTCGCAAGTACCAAGTGATTCATAATCAAGTGATTCCAGAAGTCCATCAGTATGGAGTTTCTTCATGCGCTTTACACCAATATGACCCAAACGGTAGTGCCACAAATAAGTTGCACTATCATTATCAACTATGCATCTTTTGGCTTCAACATTATGAATATGTGTATCACTACTATCGAGATTCAATAAAAATAGACCACTCTTCAAGGGTGCATGACCATAAAAGATATTACTCATATAAATAGAACAACCATTATTCTCTGATTTAAATGAATAACCGTCTCGCATCAAACAAGATCCAGATATAATGTTCATGCTTAACGCTGGCACCAAATAACAATTATTTAGGTCTAAAACTAATCCTGAAGGTAGATGTAGAGGTAGCGTGCCGACCACGATCACATCGACTTTGGAACCATTTCCCACGCGCATCGTCACCTCGTCCTTATCCAATCTTCGCTTAATCCGTAGTCCCTATTACGAGTTGCAAATATTAGCAACAGAACCAGTATCAAATACCCAGGTACTACTGCGAGCATTAGTAAGGTACACGTCAATAACATGTATATCACATATACCTTTGTTCACCTTGCCATCCTTCTTATCCGCCAAACACTTGGGGCAGTTCCGCTTCCAGTGTCCAGTCTGCTTGCAGTAGAAGCACTCAGTCTCAGGCTTAGGTCCAGACTTGGGTTTCTTCTCTTGAGCAGCAACTTGTTTGATGTTCTTCTTGAAGTTCCCCTTCTTCTTCCCTTTGCCCTTTTTTCTTGAAACTGGTGGTCTTGTTAACCATCAACACTTGATGCTCCTTCTTGATTTCTACCTCCACAACTTTTAGCATTGCTAAGAGTTCGGGAATAGTCTTGTTCATCCCTTGCATATTATAGTTCATCACGAAGCTCTTGTAGCTTGGTGGAAGTGATTGAAGAATTCTATCAATGACACTATCATCAGGAAGGTTAAATCCCAGTTGAATCAAGTGATTATTATACCCAGACATTTTGAGTATATGTTCACTGACAGAACTACTCTCTTCCATCTTGCAGCTATAGAACTTATTGGAGACTTCATATCTCTCAATCCGGGCATTTGCTTGAAATATTAACTTCAACTCCTGGAACATCTCATATGCTCCATGACGTTCGAAACATCGTTGAAGTCCTGGTTCTAAGCTGTAAAGCTTGGCACACTAAACTATAGAGTAGTCATCAGCTTTGCTCTGCCAGACGTTCTTAACGTTGTCAGTTGCATCTGCAGTAGGCCTGGCACCCAGCGGTGCTTTGAGGACGTAATTATTTTGTGCAGCAATGAGGATAATCCTCAAGTTACGGACCCAGTCCGTGTAATTCCTACCATCATATTTCAACTTAGCTTTCTCAAGGAACGCATTAAAATTCAACGGAACAACAACACGAGCCATCTATCTATAATAAACATAGACAAGCAAAATACTATCAGGTACTAAGTTCATGATAAATTTAAGTTCAATTAATCATATTACTAAAGAACTCCCACTTAGATAGACATCCCTCTAATCCTCTAAGTGATTACGTGATCCATATCAACTACAGCATGTCTGATCATCACGTGAGATGGAGTAGTTTCAACGGTGAACATCAATATGTTGATCATATCTACTATATGATTCACGCTCGACCTTTCGGTCTCAGTGTTCCGAGGCCATATCTATATATGCTAGGCTCGTCAAGTTTAACCTGAGTATTCCGCGTGTGCAACTATTTTGCACCCGTTGTATTTGAACATAGAGCCTATCACACCCGATCATCACGTGGTGTCTCAGCACGAAGAACTTTTGCAACGGTGCATACTCAGGGAGAACACTTAAACCTTGAAATTTAGTGAGAGATCATCTTATAATGCTACCGTCAATCAAAGCAAAATAAGATGCATAAAGGATAAACATGCAATCAATATAAGTGATATGATATGGCCATCATCATCTTGTGCTTGTGATCTCTATCTCCGAAGCACCGTCATGATCACCATCGTCACCGTCGCGGCACCTTGATCTTCATCGTAGCATCGTTGTCGTTTCGCCACCTATTGCTTCTACGACTATCGCTACCGCTTAGTGATAAAGTAAGCAATTACAGGGCGATTGCATTGCATACAATAAAACGACAACCATATGGCTCTTGCCAGTTGCCGATAACTCGGTTACAAAACATGATCATCTCATACATTAAAATATAGTATCATGTCTTGACCATATCACATCGCAACATGCCCTGCAAAAACTAGTTAGACGTCCTCTACTTTGTTGTTGCAAGTTTTACATGGATGCTACGGGCTTAGCAAGAACCGTTCTTACCTACGCATCAAAACCACAACGATAGTTCGTCAAGTTAGTGTTGTTTTAACCTTCTCAAGGACCGGGCGTAGCCACACTCGGTTCAACTAAAGTTGGAGAAACTGACACCCGCCAGCCACCTATGTGCAAAGCATGTCGGTAGAACCAGTCTCACGTAAGTGTACGCGTAATGTCGGTCCGGGCCGCTTCATCCAACAATACCGCCGAACCAAAGTATGACATGCTGGTAAGCAGTATGACCTGTATCGCCCACAACTCACTTGTGTTCTACTCGTGCATATAACATCTACGCATAAAAACTGGCTCGGATGCCACTATTGGGGAACGTAGTAATTTCAAAATTTTCCTACGCACACACAGGATCATGGTGATGCATAGCAACGAGAGGGGAGAGTGTGTCCACGTACCCTCATAGACCGAAAGCGGAAGCGTTAGCACAACGCGGTTGATGTAGTCATACGTCTTCACGATCCGACCTATCCAAGTACCGAACGTACGGCACCTCCGAGTTCAGCACACATTCAGCTCGATGACGTCCCTCGAACTCCGATCCAGCCGAGCTTCGAGGGAGAGTTCCGTCAGCACGATGGCGTGGTGACGATGATGATGCTCTACCGACGAAGGGCTTTGCCTAAGCACCGCTATGATATTATCGAGGTGGAATATGGTGGAGGGGGGCACCGCACACGGCTGATAGATCTCAACGATCAATTGTTGTGTCTAGAGGTGCCCCCCTGCCCCGTATATAAAGGAGTAAGGGAGAGGGGGCGGCCGGCCAGGAGGGGGCATGCCAGGAGGAGTCCTACTCCCATCGGGAGTAGGACTCCCGCCTTTCCTTGTCCAAGTAGGAGAAGGGGAAGGAAGGGAGAGAGGAGAGGAAGGAAAGGCCCCCCCTCCTTGTCATATTCGGACTAGAGGGGGAGGGGGCGCACGGCCTGCCCTGGCCGCCCCTCCTCTGCTCCACTTTGGGCCCATGAGGCCCATTAACCCCCCGGGGGGTTCCGATAACCCCCTGGTACTCCGGTATACATCTGATAACCCCCGGAACTATTCCGGTGTCCGAATATAGTCGTCCAATATATCAATCTTCATGTCTCGACCATTTTGAGACTCCTCTTCATGTCCGAGATCACATCCGAGACTCTGAACTATCTTCGGTACATCATAACACATAAACTCATAATATAACTGTCATCTAACTTTAAGCATGCGGACCCTACGGGTTCGAGAACTATATAGACATGACCGAGACAGGTCTCCAGTCAATAACCAATAGCGGAACCTGGATGCTCATATTGGCTCCTACATATTCTACGAAGATCTTTATCGGTCAAACCGCATAACAACATACGTTGTTCCCTTTGTCATCGGTATGTTACTTGTCCGAGATTCGACCGTGGGTATCTTAATACCTAGTTCAATCTCGTTACCGGCAAGTCTCTTTACTCGTTACGTAATGCATCATTTCGTAACTAACTCATTAGCTACATTGCTTGCAAGGCTTATAGTGATGTGCATTACCAAGAGGGCCTAGAGATACCTCTCCGACAATCGCAGTGACAAAACCTAATCTTGAAATACGTCAACTCAACATGTACCTTTGGAGACACCTGTAGTGCTCCTTTATAATCACCCAGTTACGTTTTGACGTTTGGTAGCACACAAAGTGTTCCTCCGGTAAACGGGAGTTGCATAATCTCATAGTTGTAGGAACATGTATAAGTCATGAAGAAAGCAATAACAACATACTAAACGATCAAGTGCTAAGCTAACGGAATGGGTCAAGTCAATCACATCATTCTCCTAATGATGTGATCCCGTTAATCAAATGACAACTCATGTCTATGGTCAGGAAACACAACCATCTTTGATCAATGAGCTAGTCAAGTAGAGGCATACAAGTGACACTATGTTTGTCTATGTATTCACACATGTATTATGTTTCCTGTTAATACAATTCTAGCATGAATAATAAACATTTATTATGATATAAGTAAATAAATGATAACTTTATTATTGCCTCTATGGCATATTTCCATCAGTGTTGACTTATAATGTGTTGCCTAGTCTCTTCCATAAGATCGGTCTTTTGGTTGCATTGGCTAAAAGTATCACGAAGGTGAACATTGAGCTCCATGGGAGTCTCAAGAGTGCGCTCATCAGTGAGAGCATTCCTGGGAAATAAAAAAGCCATCAGAGGTAAAAGAGACTTCGATCCCAAGAAAGTAGCGAAGAGGGCCAAGATCAGACATCAGAAACTTCTCACTAAGATGGGCCTTCACAAAGGCAGTATACTCAGGGTCGTTGCCAGTGATGATCATGTCATCAACATAGAGAAGAAGAAGAGTTCGACCAGGAGCGGAAATGTGGACAAATAACGCTGGATCATGATCACTCGCTGAAAAACCAGCGGCAGTCACCACAGAGGCAAAACACTCAAACCAGGCACGAGGGGCTTGCTTAAGGCCATAGAGAGAGCGACGAAGACGGTAGACCATGCCATTAGGAACATAATACCCAGGTGGGGGCTGCATGTATACCTCCTCACGCAGCTCACCATTAAGAAAGGCATTCTTAACATCAAGCTGATAAACAGACCAATGCCGAATAGAGGCCACAGCGAGAAGTGTGCGGATAGTGGTCATATGAGCCACAGGAGCAAATGTCTCATCGTAATCATGACCATGCTCCTGCTGAAAATCACGAGCCACAAGACGAGCTTTGTAACGCTCAAGAGAACCATCAGAGTGAGTCTTAACCTTGTATACCCACTTACAAGTGATGGGACGAACACCGGGAGGAAGAGAAACAAGATCTCATGTGCCAGTGCGCTCAAGAGTAGCAAACTCCTCTGCCATCGCAAACTCCTATTCAGGATGAACAACAACATCGCGATAATACGTAGGCTCAAGTACAGCCGAAAGAGCATATCGACTAGGAGAATAGCTGTCAGGGGAAGGGCGAGGCCGAGCCCGAAGACCATAAGCCGGCTGGGATGAGGAGGACGACGCACCATAAGTAGATGGCATGTCAGTGGATTTATCCACAGCACGTGGATGACGAGTATAATGAAAAGGGAAGGAGGGAAGAGGTGGAATCACTGGAGGTGGAGACGGGGAATGTAGCGATGATGGAGGTGGAGAAGGCGAAGGTGTCGGTGATGAAGGTGGAGATGGGAAATGTGTCGGTGATGAGGGTGGAGAGTCATGCGACGAGGGAGAGGAAGAATCCGTAGGAGAGGATGGCATCGGATCTGCAACAGCAGGACGAGGAATAGGAATATTGGGCACAGAGGGAGGCGTGTCAGGAAAAGTGAGGAAAGAGATATCCTCCACTGAAAAGGTCGAGAAAGATGGACACGGGTAGAAAGGATGAGACTCATCAAAAGTTACATCCCGAGAAATAAGCATCCGACGACCGATAGGATCCCAACAACGATAGCCCTTATGCTCGTCGCTATAGCCTAAGAAGACACACTCAACAGACTGAGCGGTCAGTTTGGTGCGTTCACGAGGGGAAAGAAGAACATAGCAAACACAACCAAACAAACGAATTGTCGAGTAATCGGGAGAACGATCAAAGAGACGCTCGAAAGGAACGCCACCCTGCAAAGCAGCGGACGGCTGAAGGTTGATGAGATAGGCGGAAGTGGAGATAGCCTTGACCCAAAAATTAGGCGGAAGAGAGGCGGCGATCGTCATCGCACGAGCCGTCTCAAGAAGGTGACGATGCTTGCGCTCGGACACGCCATTCTGAGGATGAGCACCAGGACAAGAGAACTGGGCAAGAGTACCCTGCTCAGCAAGGACTCCACGCAACATCTTGGAGATATACTCTCCAGCACAGTCAGCACGGAAAACACGAGTAGGAGTAGAGAACTGAGTGTGAACCATGGCAGCAAAACGCTTATAGATAGATAACACCTCACTACGAGAAGACATAAAATATATCCAGGTGTATCGAGAGAAATCATCTATAAAGATAATATAGTAGCGATGACCTCCTTTCGAGCCAAATGGAGCTGGACCCCAGACATCGGAGTGAACAAGGTCAAAAGGACGTCGCTAAGACATAGTATCGCTATGAGGATAAGGTAACTGGACCTGTTTACCAAGCCGACAACCCTGACAGTCTAAAGACACACCGCCAGAGACGGATCCAAGAAGACCATGTCAAACTAAGGATGAGAGACGAGAGCCACACAAGTGACCAAGGCGATGATGCCACTGCTGGAAAGAGCTGGTAGACAAGGCAATAGAGGGGGAAAGACTGACGGCGGTGGCAGCGGAGGGAAGGTGAAGCCAGTCAAGCTCCCAGAGACCAGGAGAGTCACGGCGCCGTGGGCCAGCACCAAGGAGAGCACTAGTGGAACGGTCTAGAACAGAACATGAGTCAAAGTCAAGAATAACCCGACAACCAATCTGACCACCAAAAATAAGCTGCATGGTAAGTCGAGGAACATAAGCAACATCAGGAACATGAAAAGACGAAGTGCTAAGAATGCCTCGACCATTAACCGGGAGGAAGGTACCAACAGCAGTAAGAACATGAATATGAGAATCGAGAGGTCGAATAGAAGACAAAGAGGATGAGTCATGAGTCATATGAAAAGATGCTCCAGTATCAAGAATCCACGGAGATGTACCAGACTGTGTTGAACGTGGTCTCACATTGCCAAAAGAGTCGGTAGCAGAACCAGCAGAACCCGTCGGTGAAGAACCAAAGGAAGCGGCTAGCAAGTATCGAAGGCGCGTAATCTCCTGCTCAGTCAGGAGCTCAACTGAAGAGGTGGACGGAGATGCACCCATGGAAGCCGCTAGAGGAGGCAGTGTAGCATAAACATCATCGTCTGTAGAGGCCGATGAAGAAGACGAGGGTGCATGTAGACAAGTCCCAAGCGCCAAGGGAAGGTGCGTGTCGATGGAGTCATATGCACCAGCGCAACCGGTGAAAGTCGCGAGAGAAGTCGGTGTAGAGCGACAAACACCATGTGCGGAGGTTGCCAGAGGAGTCGCTGAATAGTGACCGTCTGTAGAAGTCGACATAAAGCAACCATCACCATCGGTTGTAGAAGTCGACATAAAGCAACTATCAGCATCAGCGGAAGAACTCCGAGGAAACAACGGAGGAGCACCAAGCACCGAGAGACGGCACATGTGCGAAACGGGATCAATGTAAGGAACACCGTCAACAGTCATCTGGCAACCAGAGAGATGCATACTCGAGGATTTTTTTTACTCTAACAATCGGCGGCTGAGGCACCACGCAGCACCAAGGAGTAATAGTAGCACCGCTTAGAAGCACGTACACCACCAGATCGAGAGGAAATGAGGAGACAACACGTGGCAGCAAGTAGCACGTAGCAGCACCAGATAGGAGTAGTACGCTCCTTTGTTTTTGACGAAGAAAAGAACTGGGGCTGGAGGCTAGGAACGGCAGCAGCGGACGAACACCTTAGACCGCACGTCTTGGGCTGCGGCGGGTGACCCAGCAGGCGGGGAGTGGATCAAGGCGATCCGATCTGGAGGGCGCGACATGATCCGGACAGGGGCAGATGGATCGGTGCAGCAGCGGCCAACGGAGAATCGGGTGCAGACGAACACAACGGCGATCAGGAAAGTTGTGATTGTGCGTACACACATGAGCAGCAGCAGTCGGCCGGAGAGAGGAGCAGCGGCAATCGACGCCGGAAATTGGATAGAAGAGCACGAGTTGCGCGTGCGAGAAAAAAAACCCTAGGGCTCTAATATCATGTTAGTAAATATGCAATTTGTATTTTTATAGGGCCATAGGCCAATATATATACATATACAGGTGCAGGTAATATGCAGAAAACCCCTTATACAATGGGGTAAAAACAAAAGACTACATGGCTATATAAATATAACTCTATCATAATGGAAGTCTGAAACTTGGACCAGCACTAGTGCAGAACCGGGCAATAGCACCGGTTCGTAAGGCCCTTTAGTAC
>NC_041391.1:62762005-62762618 GCF_002162155.2 Triticum dicoccoides
CTGGTGGTAAAGGGCAAGCACGTGGCATGAGCCAGCTCCGGGGGGCTGGAGCCCTTTAGTATCGGTTGGTAATACCAACCGGTACTATAAGGTTTGGGTTTCTTTTAGTTTTATGATTTTTTTTTTCATTTAATTTTGTGTTTCCATTTTAATTCTTTTTCGTTTGCTGGTGTCTATCATAGCTTGCCACAGAACTAGTTAAGGCTTGCTAAACATTTAACGGTTTAAAAGTAAGTAAAAAATATGAAATAAATAGGGAACCCTCACTCCAATATAATAAGATGATCTAACGGTGTGATTGTGAAAATGTGCATTTACGCATCCTCAGTGAAAAAAACAATAATTTCAGCTCACTGCAGGATCAATATATATTGAAACATTTGTTCTTTTTGTCCAGGACACATGCAGTCATATTTTTTCAATCCATCCGTTGGATCATGTTATATTGTAGATGTGTTGGTTCAGTATTTTTTTCAGGATTTTAGAGAACTTTTACACCATTGAAAACCTTAACTAGTTCTGTGACAAGCTATTGTAGAAAATCCTACTCCTATATATATATATATATATATATATATATATATATATATATATATATATAGAATTTCTAGTA
>NC_041391.1:62762832-62768388 GCF_002162155.2 Triticum dicoccoides
GATCATGTTATATTGTAGATGTGTTGGTTCAGTATTTTTTTCAGGATTTTAGAGAACTTTTACACCATTGAAAACCTTAACTAGTTCTGTGACAAGCTATTGTAGAAAATCCTACTCCTATATATATATATATATATATATATATATATATATATATATATATATATATAGAATTTCTAGTAGAACCAATCATGCATATATATATATCATCAATGTCTCACAAACCATCATATTAATTAATTCACACATACACAAATGTATAGCTAGCTATATACAATTTCTCCTACATATGCATGTTGCCTTCGGAGCCAGTGGCATTAGCCTAATTGGTGCCTTCGGAGCACGATGACAATTGGAAGTGGTTTTTATGGGGTCGGTAGCGGGTAATAGTATTCTCCCTTCGGATTTATGACCTGGTCGAGCAAAAATCCCGCTATTTCCTCTTGAAGTGCTTCTACGCGCTTCGTTTCTAGGAGCTTCTCCCGCACCTCTCTGAACTGTTAAGAAGGAGATCAATATGCATGTGTATTAGTTGTGTGACTAGATATCGATAATGGTGTAAAAATTATGAATAGTGTTCTGACAAGCGTACCCATTCCTGTCTTTGAGATCTGCTCCTTTCGGACGCCATCATGCGAATGTTCTCGCAAACGCAGAATGCACACAGATCAGTCCCCTGCGCCTGCTTCAGGGCCTTTACAAGAATGGAATTTGATCAGATACTAATTAATCAAGCATGATAATTAAAGAGATGGCAGCTAGCTAGCTAGCTAGTACTACTTAATTACTTACCTTGGGTCTTCCCCATTTAAGCTTTTTTTTTCATTCGTCTTCCATGACGCTGATGAACATTGCCCAAGCCCTGCCAGCCCACAAAGAAAATGAATAAAGGGGTTATTAAATAGTTCATATCATGAAATGACGAACTAAATAGGCCGAGATATATAGTTAATAATGATTGAAATTACCTGTTGACTATCCCAAACAAGATGTTATAGTCAGTTTTAACTTTGAGTAGTGAGTCCAGTATTTCAACTGTTCCGTCGTCAACTCTAATGATACACAAGACCCAGTGAAATCTGCATGCACACACGTTTGCATGTCTTAATTAAGCGGGCATATGTAAGCAAAAACATGTAGCTAGCTAGTAGGCAAAAACAGAGAATTTGTAGTACAAGACAGTGTGACTCACTGGAAGTTGTAAGGAAGTAGTATATCTTCATTGTATTTGAGGCGCTTCAAGAACTCTAGCATGTTGTCCTCTACGTCCTTTTGATGATGTGGATTTATCCGCCATGTGTATTCATTAACGGTGTTTGGGTCAATGAACCCAATGCCATAGCGTCCAGCTTTTCTCATTTCATACATCTTCATCCTGCATAATACCACAGAAAAGAATATAGTGAGGATAATTACAAGTAATGATTGACGATCAAAAGGATCACTACAGCTAGCTTGAGACTTAAATTACAGAAAGAAATCACTTACAGACAATAGCAACTGACGATAGATTTGTCGAGTGCGTCTTGATTGTATAACTGAAACAGTTCAGAATACTCAACGGACAGAGCTTTCTCATGGAAGTAATGATCCTCCTTGACATTCACCATGAGGGACGATCGATCTGAAATCTTGGTAATGTTCATGTACCATTGATGCAATTCATACATTCTCGTTGGGAGGTTCTTGACCTTGTCTGGCTCGACCAAAGGTTGGCCCCGGACATATTTCCGTTTTATTTCATCCTCTCTAAGCATAGGCATGGGCTCGATCTCGAGGAGTTGTCCAACAGTGATTTTGAGAACTTCAGCCTGCATTATATGCTCCTTCGTTATTACCACATTGCCCACCTCAGGAACATAAACTGTTTGCCCACAATAATATTGAGCGCGCGTACTGTCACGTGTTGTTGGCACAACAAGCGAGGGGATCGATTGCGCCGCCTGTTCTCCCAGCTGGGGAATGGTTTTCCCGCATTTTTTGACAGCTTCTTCTTGTTTGCTCGATCCCGAGCTCGCCTCCTTACGTAGACGTGCTCGATTTAACTTCCTGATGTGGCGCTCATAGTTTGTGTCAACAGGCTTGGGAGCTGGTGGTTGAGCCATACGAATGAAGTGGTCAATCGTTTCCTCAGGCACTTTCTCCCTTGGCGGCGGTGGCGGTTTCGGTGCAAAATGGGCTTCCACCTCGGCCTTCGATATGGCTGCGATTTCCTCCTCGGACTTGTCATAAGCCCTCCGCGGAAGAGGCGTGAGGCTTGGACCATATTTATATCGCTTGCCTCCGTCTGTACTTCCTATACTACCTCGACTTGTACCGCTACGCACCATAGCTGCGGGGTGTCTCTTCTGCGATTACTGAGGCGACGGAGACGGCTGACGGGGCTGAGTTGGACGAGGAGGAGTGGCCGCCTGAAGCTGTGCCGGACTTGGAGGAGGAGTGGCCTGAGGTTGTGCCGGACTTGGAGGAGGAGTGGACGCCTGACGCTGTGGCGGACTTGGAGGAGGAGGAGTGGCCTGACACTTTGCCGGACTTGGAGGAGGAGTGGCCTGACACTTTGCCAGACTTGGTGGACCTGCAGGAGCGGGAGACTGATGACTCGATGGCGGACGTCAACGAGGAGTCGGCTGACGCGGTGTCGGTGGCCTTCGAAAGATGATGCAATCCTTTTTCCATATGATGATACGATGGTTGGCCTCTCCGAGAAAGCGCTCGTCGTCACCTCCAGGAATGTCAAGCTCTAGCTCCGAATATGGGTCCACCACCTCATCAACCAAGACACGAGCATAGCCCGCTGGAATCGGGTTGCAATGGAAGGTTGCCTCGGGGGGATTTGTAAAAGCAACGGCGTCCGCCACCTTCATGGATATGTTCTTCATTTTGATGTGTAGCTCGCAGCTACTGTTCTCCGTGATGTCATCCACGGGGTATCTACCCAGCATTGCGTCGTCTGGGGCGGAACCCACGCTGCTTCTAGGCATGGATGGGGCGGTGCTATCCAATGTTGGATCATTCGCTAGCTGCTGCAGCTGCTGAGACCCCCTTTGCTGGGTAAGTGAGTCGATCTGCTCCTGCTGCCACTGGAATTTGACTACCAATTCCGCTTGACTTGCTTCTAGGCCTTGAAGGCGTTCATAGTCCCGCTTCCTCTGCTCCTCCTCCATCTTCCTCTTCTTCTCCTTCGCAATCTTCTTTCTCGCACGGGTTTTGTAGTCGGTGTTCCAGTCTGAAAACCCCTCATACCACGGAATAGCGCCCTTGCCTCGTGTTCTTCCCAGGTGTTCAGGATTTCCCAGGGCACGCGTAAGCTCGTCGTTCTCTCTGTTGGGCTCGAACACCCCCGATCGTGCCTCTTCTATTGCAACAAGTATCGCATCGTCGGCTCCCTTCAGACTTGCCCTCGTCGAAACATTGCCTGTATTCGGGTCCAACTCCCCCCCATGTGCATAGAACCAAGTCCTGACCCTGGGGGGCTAGCTCTTAGTAACCGGAGTGGCACCTGCATCCTCCCTCTCTTTCTCAGACTTATCCCACTTAGGCATTGCCACCGCATAGCCACCTGGCCCCAGCTTATGGAACTTATCCTTTTTTCGGCATTCTTCTTGTTTATTCTCGACCGTTCCTTAGCTAATTCCGAATCCTTGAATTTCACGAAATCGTCCCAATGAGCACGTTGGTTCTCTAGTGTTCCCTCGAATACTGGAGTCTTCCTTCCTCCCTTGACGTACTTGTCCCATTCACGATTCTTGTGGTTCTTGAATGCAACCGCCATCTTCCTAAGAGCAGCGTCCTTGACTTTCTGCACATCTGCTTCTGTGAAATGATCTGGTAGGGTGAAATGTTCCATGAGAGTATCCCAAAGCAGATCTTTTTGATTCTTGTCGACAAAAGTAACATCTGGACGTGGAGCAGCGTCCTCTTTGCCTTTTTGTCTTTTGTCTTTTGCTGGCTCTCTCCATTCTTGAAGGGAGATCGGGAGTTGGTCCTTCACAAGAACTCCGCACTGACGAACGAACTTGTCCGCAATCTTCTTAGGCGCTAATGGTTCGCCATTAGGTCTGACTGCCTCGACATTGTACTTTATGCCCTCCTTCAACTTTTTGTTTGGGCCTCGTTTCGTCCTTTTGCCTGAAGATTTGCTCGATCCGGATGGCTGAAAGAACAAAGATCGATTCGTTAATATATCTTCAAGTCATTTAAAACATGTGATGATCATCAGATACCTGCTTATATAAATATATATACCTCGGCGGTCTTTGTTGTTTCAGGATCAACATGTTCTTCGTCATCGTCATAATCGTAGTTCATGACTTCATCAATTCGGTCGTCGCGATCGAATATCATATCACCCTCTCCCGTGTTGTTTAGAAATTCGGAGCCGTCATAATCTTCTTCATTCTGATTATCATCTGGCCCGCGTATCATATCGAACATGGTCTGTTCTCCCTCTCTGTCGGTATTGTCTGCCATAGCTTTTATTTAACTAATTCAAAAGAAATATAAAACAATTTAGTATTCAAATTACATCGTCTCGAATAATAGATATAATCTCGAATACTTCGTCTAGAATAATAGATATAATCTCGAATACATCGTCTCGAGTAATATATAGTATTGAATAGTACATCACTGGCTAGCTAATTAAAGATCGAATACTACAGAAGAATCTAGGACACTCGCGGTTCCTGCGGCGCGGGCGGTGGACACCCAAAGAGAAGGAACCCTCACAGGATCATAGCTAAAGTGAGATCCCCGAAGATACTGCCTGGTATTGGAGAACCTGCCGCCCTCTAACGCAACCATGTAGCGATGGACGTGCTCGTCCTCCTCCCTGACATGGCGACGTACCACCTCCGGCGGGGCCGGGTCCCTCCGCACCGAAACTGGCCCACGCGAACGCCACCAAACGAGATCAGGGTCAACAACGGGACCCAGGGCCGGGTTCCTCATCAAGCGGCGCGCCCCTCCAGGCAGCACCTCCCAGTGCCAGCCCGGTGGAGCCCAGTCCCGGACATGGGTCGGCTGGACGTCGTCGCGGACGGGTCGACGGCGAGGATGCGGGTCGGGCATCGTCGAGAACAAATACTAGCTATATGCCCGCAAAAAGTAATATTTTTTTAATGATTGGATTTTGATAACTAAAATTTCTAACATTTCTACTATTTCAAAAATCTATATACTATTTGATACTAATTAATTAAGCATCTAACACTAAAAACAGAAAACATATTAAACACTATTTCATACTAATTAAGCATCTATATACTATTTCATACTAATTAAGCATCTAACATTATATAAAAAAATTCCATACTAATTAAACACCAATTATATCCATCTAACATGCATTTATACATACATAATAGTGAAAAAATAATAATCTAAATAATCTAAACTAATTCATACATGTGTGTGTGTGTTCATCATGCTTGTGTGTGTGTGTGTATGGGCTCGGGGAAGGGCGGCGCCCATGGTGGCCGCCGGGGGCGAGGGAGAGGGGTTAGAGGGGGAGAGCTCACAGCAGGGCGACGGCGACGGCGAGGCGACGGCCGGGGG
>NC_041391.1:62769078-62810197 GCF_002162155.2 Triticum dicoccoides
GCGACGGGGACGGGGGCGGCGACGGCGACGGAGACGATGAAAACAGAGGAAGAAACAGAGGGAAAGTGAAAATTTCGCAAGTGTTGTTTATATAGGAGGCACCTTTAGTACCGGTTGGAGCCACCAACCGGTACTAAAGGCCAGTTTTGGCCAGGCCAAGCGGCGGCAAGCGACCCCCTTTAGTACCGGTTGGAGCCACCAACTGGTACTAAAGGCCCCCCCTTTAGTACCGGTTGGTGGCTCCAACCGGTACTAAAGGCCTCGCGCTGCCACCCCAAAGTTTAGTCCCACCTCGCCGGGCGAAGGGCAGCCGCACTGGTTTATAAACCCAGCCGCGGCCACCACTTCGAACTCCTCTGTATAGGAGGCTTGTGGGCCTAAAATCTGCGCGCTGCCCTGTGAGTCTGTTGGGCCTTTAAGGCCTGTAGTTACACACCTGTGGCCTATCAGGCCCACAGGGCAGCGCCCCAATTTTTTTATAGTTTTTTTCTTTTTTGCTTTATTTTCTTCTATTTATTTTTGCGTAGTTTTTTGTATAGTTTTTTCTTTTCTGTTATATTTATTTTCTTCTATTTATTTGTGAGTAGTTTTTTATCTAGTTTGCCAAAATTCAACATTTTCAGAGTTCATTTTGTAGTGATTTTCAATTTCACGGTCATTTTGTAAACGATTGAAAAATAGCAAATATTTTTTTTCTGCTTTATTTTTTCTTCTATTTATTTCTGAGTAGTTTTTTCTTTTCTGCTATATTTATTTTCTTCTATTTATTTTTGAGTAGTTTTTTTATATAGTTTTTTTCTTTTCAGCTATAGTTTTTCTTTGTTTTCTGCTATTTTTTCTTTTCTGCAAAACTTGATGGTCAAAGTCTGGAGTTATAACTTAAAAAAAAGAAATGTCGACGTGCAATTAGTTTTTGCCATAACAGAAGAAGTCCGGAGTTGTAATAAGTTATTAAAAATAAAAAAGAGGTGCAATGCTCGTTAAATTGCTTCAAGCCTTTCGGAATAGTGTAAACTGCACTGCGCAAAGCTCCGTGCAGTCTACCGTATTCCTGAAGGCTTGAAGCTAAGCAACATGGGCATTGATCCTCTTCTTCATCGTCTCTGCACTCAGGGCTTATAAACCGCTCCTAGTCCCTCTCACTTCGCGAGGTGGGACTAAAAAACAGCTTACGTCTGGTTCATCCATGAACCGGTACTAAAGGTGCTCGTGGGGCCCCAGCCTTACCTGACACAACCTCATTAGTACCGGTTCGTGGTACGAACTGGCACTAAATGGTGATGGTGGGGCCATATCCTGACCGGAGGCTGACACAGCCTCTTTAGGTACAAAAAATTACAAACTTTCTGTTAGTGCCCGTAGTTTTCAAATTTGAATAGTTTAAATTTTGAATTATTTGAAATTAGTGTGAATTTGTTTGCACATAAAATTTCTTCGTGTTTCAAATGCCAAAACACATAACTACCCTAACTATTACAGAGATTCCCCTCTCGGTGCGAAACACAGAAGAAAGTGATGATAGCTAGTGAAGCCGATCACATCCCAGATCTTTGGGTGTGAAACTTTTTCTTCGCGTGTGTCCCTTTGCGCCGTAACCATGGAAAAACTTCATCATTTAACGGGATGCTCGGGTCAATATTCACTGTGAATGGAGCAATTTCATCAAACTTTTCATAATCTTCTGACTTGTCTGTCTTGTCATCCACTCCTACGATGTTTCTCTTCCCAGAAAGAACTATGTGCCGCTTTGGCTCATCGTATGATGCATTCGCTTCCTTATCTTTTCTTTTTCTTGGCTTGGTAGACATGTCCTTCACATAGAAAACCTGTGCCACATCATTGACTAGGACGAATGGTTCGTCTGCATACGCAAGATTGTTGAGATCCACTGTTGTCATTCCGTACTGCGGGTCTTCCGTTACCCCGCCTCGTGTTATATTGACCCATTTGCACCGAAACAAAGGGACCTTTAAACCACGTCGATAGTCAAGGTCCCATATGTCCTGTATATAACCATAATATGTTTCCTTTCCCGTCTTGGTTTCTGCATCAAAGCGGACACCATTGTTTTGGTTGGTGCTCTTCTTATCTTGGGCGATCGTGTAAAATGTATTACCATTTATCTCGTACCCTTTGAAAGTCATTATATTCGAAGATGGTAACTGGGACAACAAGTACAAGTCATCTTCAATAAAGGTGTCATGCATGGTATGTGTCTGCAACCAGCTGGCAAAACTCCTGGTTTGTTCACGTGTAATCCAGTCATCAGACCGCTCCGGGTGTTTGGAGCGTAGCAAATTCTTGTGTTCATCCATATACGGAGCCACCAGGGCGGAATTCTGTAGAACTGTGTAGTGTGCTTCAGTGAGAGAATGTTCGTCCATACATATTATTTGTTCCCCTCCTAGCGTGCCTTTTCCATCGAGTCTGCCCTTATGCTGCGATTCAGGAACACCAATCGGCTTAAGGTCAGGAATAAAGTCAATACAAAACTCAATGACCTCCTCATTTTGATGGCCCTTGGAGATGCTTCCTTCTGGCCTAGCACGGTTATGAACATATTTCTTTAAGACTCCCATGAACCTCTCAAAGGGGAACATATTGTGTAGAAATACAGGACCCAAAACGTTAATCTCTTCGCATAGGTAACTAGGACGTGCGTCATGATGTTGAAGAAGGATGGTGGGAACACCAACTCGAAACTGACAAGACATTGCACCAAATCATTCTGTAACCTTGGTATGATTTCTGGATCGATTACCTTCTGAGAGATTGCATTGAGAAATGCACATAGCTTCACAATGGCTAATCGAATATTTTCCGGTAGAAGCCCCCTCAATGCAACCGGATGGCCTTAGGTACACATCAATGTCGTTGCCGGGTTGCTTAGGGCCTTGGATGAGCACTGGCATCATAATGAACTTCCGCTTCATGCACAACCAAGGAGGAAGGTTATACAAACATAGAGTCACAGGCCAGGTGCTATGGTTGCTGCTCTGCTCCCCAAAAGGATTAATGCCATCTGCACTTAGACCAAACCATACGCTCCTTGCGTCATCTGCAAACTCCTTCCCGTACTTTCTTTCGATTTTTCTCCACTGCGACCCGTCAGCAGGTACTCTCAACTTTCCGTCTTTCTTACGGTCTTCTCTGTGCCATCGCATCGCCTTGGCATGCTCTTTGTTTTGAAAGGAACGTTTCAACCGTGGTATTATAGGAGAATACCACATCACCTTGGCAGGAATCTTCTTCCTGGGGCGCTCGCCCTCGACATCACCATGCTCATCGCGGCTGATCTTATAGCGCAATGCACCACATACCGGGCAAGCGTTCAAATCCTCGTACTCACCGCAGTAGAGGATGCAATCATTAGGGCATGCATGTATCTTCTGCACCTCTAACCCTAGAGGGCAGACAGCCTTCTTTGCTTCGTACGTACTCTCTGGCAATTCGTTGTCCTTTGGAAGCATATCCTTTATCATTACCAGCAACTTTCCAAATCCCTTGTCAGATACACCATACTCTGCCTTCCATTGCAGCAATTCCAGTGTGGTGCCCAGCTTTTTCTTGTCACCTACGCAATTCGGGTACAACAATTTTTTGTGATCCTCTAACATGCGCTGCAACTTCTTCTTCTCCAAATCACTTGCGCAGTTTCTCTTTGCATCGGCAATGGCCCGACCTAGATCATCAACGGGCTCATCTGATGCCTCTTCTTCAGCTTCTTCCCGCATTGCCGGCTCAGCTTCTTCCCGCATTACCGGCTCAGCTTCTTCCCCCATTGTTGTATCATCGTATTCAGGGAACCCATGGCCAGGATAGCTGTCGTCGTCCTCTTCTTCTTCATTGTCTTCCATCATAACCCCTCTTTCTCCGTGCTTGGTCCAAACATTATAGTGGGGCATGAAACCGGACTCAAACAGGTGGACGTGAATGGTTCTTAACGTAGAGTAATTGCGATCATTCTTACAGCCAGCACATGGACAAGGCATAAAACCATCCGCCCGCTTGTTTGCCTCAGCCGCAAGCAGAAAAGTATGCACGCCCTCAACGAACTGGGGAGAGCATCGGTCATCGTACATCCATTGCCGGCTCATCTTCATTACACAACACCGAATAGACCAAATTAATACAAGTTCATACATAAAGTTCATACAACACTTAAATGCAACAAAACAAATAACTCTCTAGCTAAAGCATTTAAATGCAACAACAAATGCGATCAAGATCGCAACTAAGGTAACAATTGATCCAACAGCATAATGATACCAAGCCTCACTATCGATGGCATATTTTCTAATCTTTCTAATCTTCAAGCGCATTTTCTCCATCTTGATCTTGTGATCATCGACGACATCGGCAACATGCAACTCCAATTCCATCTTCTCCCCCTCAATTCTTTTCAATTTTTCTTTCAAGTACTCGTTTTCTCTTTCAACTAAATTTAACCTCTTGACAATAGGGTCGGTTGGAATTTCCGGTTCACATACCTCCTAGATAAAAATATCTATGTCAACTTGATGGGCATAATTTGTCATAAACATGAAATGCAACAAATAGTTTTAAAAGAGAATATACCACATCCGAATCATAACAAGGACGAGGGCCGACGGGGACGGATATCAAAACAATGGCACTATGTATAACAAACAACGTACGGGTAAGATAATTATTATACGAGTAACTATATATCCAAATCACACAAACATCATTTTTTTATATATAATTTCATGAACAAGAGGCTCACCACAAGGTGGTGCCGGCGACGGGACGGTGCGGGCGATCGACGGTGGTTACGACGGAGATTTAGAAGGCACTAAGTAAACCACACCTACATATGAAAACTAAGTGTTATTTTGACCTCAAATTGCATATAAATAAAATACTACCACTTATAATTCCTCCCAAATTACTAAAACCCACAATTAATCACTATATAAACCAATGCAAGAGCTAATCTAGCAATGAGAGATGAAAGGACAAAGTTGCTAACCTTGGTGATCATTTGAATGGATGAGGGCCTGCAAATCTTGACAAATTTGGGGCAAATTTTGTGATGAACTCGAGAGGAAGAAGGGAAGAACAAAAGAGAGGGAGAGGGGAAAGGGGGAAGAATAGAGTGCGGGTGGACGAAGGATTTATATAGGACGACCTTTAGTACCGGTTCGTGCCACGAACCGGTACTAAAGGTGCTAGAAGGGCCCCACTCTGACAACATCCTGCCACCACTCTCATTAGTACCGGTTCGTGGCACGAACCGGTGCTAAAGGTTTGCCACGAACCGGTACTAAAGAGATCCTCCCGGCTAGCCGTTGGAACCGGCACTAATGGACACATTAATGCCGGTTCTGTTACAAACCGGGACTAATGTGTCTCACATTTGACCCTTTTTCTACTAGTGCAGGTCTGCCCGTCTCGGCTCCTTTTTCCCGTAATTCATCAGCCTACTCAAGCTGTTGTTTTGATTCCAAATTTCTCTCCTGCTCGCGTGACCAGAGCCATGGCGGTTACAGCGGCGGCGGCGACGACGATGACCGTATGGCGCCATTCTCTTCTACTCGCGTATTCGGAGTGATGCATCGTGGTTGCTGGTCTGGCGGCGTGGGTGACCGGGGCACGGTGCCTAGATGGAAACTTGCCTGGCAGAGCTAACGCAGCTGGATGGTGTGCCACCCATTGCATCCAAGATCCAAGATCCAACTAAAAACATTTTGAGTTAATAAAGTGTTTTACGTTTCCTCCAAATAGAAAAACAATGTCATTTGTCTCAAAAGTAGCTAACGCAAGCATCTCCAACATTGGCGGAGCGCTAAAATAGTTTTACAGCGCCACTGTATCACTTTTAGCATGCTGCGGCCAGCATAGGTTTTTCACATGCCTAAAAACACGCGCCCAAGAAAATATGCAATGCAAATTATGAACCGTGTGCACTCCGGCGTCCAATATTTACTGCGTGTGATGGTTTTTTAAGCGTGTGCGCTAAATTCTTTTGCGTCCGCACTATTCGCATCATCTGCTAGAGGGTCTCCGACGCCTAAAAAGACGATTTTTAGCGCGCGGAGCAGTTTTTGGGTTTCTGTTGGAGATGCTCTAATGAAACTAGCTAGCTCAAACGGCCAATCAGGTGCATGGTGCACACGGGGCGGCATGCAATTGTCTCAGACTCACGTCACAGGCTATGCAGGTGTGTAGCCGCCAAGTGTTTGGATCCATCAAAAAACAGATAGCTCATTTGAAGGTGCAACTAGTTGATGCAAAGGAGCGTGCGCTTCGAACGGGGTACGGGCAGGAAATTAAAGACATCGAGGATCAACTACATGAGTTATATGAGAGAGAGGAGATCTATTACAAGCAGAGATCCCGGGTAGATTGGCTCACTTACGGGGATCAAAATACTAAGTATTTTCAGAATCGGGCTTCTCACCGTAAGCGGAAAAACACTGTCAAAGCACTTAAAAGGGATGATGGGTCCAGGTGCACCGATGATGAGGGAATGAGGGCAATGGAAGCTCAATTTTATGCTAAGTTGTTTGCGTCGGAGGGTTCGCGGGAAGGTGCCAGGGTTCTGCAGCACATCGAGGGGGCTGTCACGACAGAGATGAATCATAAGCTGGATGAACCATTCACGGACGAGGAGATCGAGGCCGCCCTTTTCCAGATGGGCCCTACGAAATCGCCAGGGCCGGATGGGTTGCCGGCAATGTTCTATCAGAAGCACTGGCTGGTGGTAAAAAATGAGGTGTGCAGCGCGGTACGTGAGTTTCTAGCTGGTACTGCTGCTCCTACAGGTTTCAACAACACAATTATAGTGATGATCCCGAAAGTAAACTCACCGGAGTTGCTTTCTCAATTCCGACCTATTAGTCTATGCAACGTTCTGTACAATATAGCTGCGAAAGCACTGGCTAACCGACTGAAGGTTGTATTACCTTTTATGATTTCTAAAGAACAGAGTGTGTTTGTTCCTGGGAAACTAATAACTGACAACGTGTTGGTGGCATATGAGTGTGTGCATGCGATCAGGAAGCGGAAGAGAAGGAAACCTCTTTGCGCGGTGAAGCTCGATATGATGAAAGCCTATGACAGAGTAGAATGGGATTTTCTTGAACAAATGTTGTTGAAGTTTGGCTTCTCCAGTCACTGGACGAAGATGATCATGCGGTGTGTCAAAACAGCTAGTTTTTCAGTAAAGTTGAATGGAGGGCTCTCCGATGGATTCATACCATCACGTGGTCTTCGGCAGGGAGACCCTCTTTCCCCATACCTTTTCCTTTTTTATGTTGAAGGTTTTTCTGCTATGTTAAAGAATGCACAGCGGGAAAAGGAGTTAATGTTGGGGAACATAGCAGAAATTCAAAATTTTCCTACAAGTCACCAAGATCTATCTATGGAGAGACTAGCAACGAGAGAGAGGAGTGCATCTACATACCCTTGTAGATCGCGAGCGGAAGCGTTCAAGAGAACGGGGTTGAGGGAGTTGTACTCGTCATGATCCAAATCACCAAAGATCCTAGTGCCGAACGGACGGCACCTCCGCGTTCAACACACGTGCAGCCCGGTGATGTCTCCCACGCCTTGATCCAGCAAGGAGAGAGGGAGAGGTTGGGGAAGACTCTGTCCAGCAGTAGCACAACGACGTGGTGGTGGTGGAGGAGCGCGGTACTCCAGCAGGGCTTCGCCAAGCACTACGAAAGACGAGGAGGGAGAGAGGAAGGGCTGCGCCAAGAGGGAGATCAAATCATCTGTTGGGCAGCCCCCATACCTCAAGTATAGATAGGGGGAGAGGAGGGGCTGCGCCCCCACCTAGGGTTCCCTCCCTAGGGGTGGCAGCCAAGGGGGAGAGAGAGGGGGGCGCACCTAGGGTGGGCCTTAAGGCCCATCTGCCCCTAGGGTTTGCCCCCTCTCCTCTTGAGGGCGCCTTGGGCCTTGGTGGGAGGCGCCCCAGCCCACCTAAGGGCTGGTCCCTTCCCACTATTGGCCCACGTAGGCCTCTGGGGCTGGTGGCCCCTCCCGGTGGACCCCCGGACCCTTCCGGTGGTCCCGGTACATTACCGGTGATGCCCGAAACACTTCCGGTGGCCAAATCCTCACTTCCTATATATCAATCTTTACCTCCGGACCATTCCGGAACTCCTCACGACATCCGGGCTCTCATCCGGGACTTCGAACAACATTCGGTAACCGCGTATATCTATTCCCTATAACCCTAGCATCATCGAACCTTAAGTGTGTAGACCCTACGGGTTCGGGAACCATGCAGACATGACCGAGACGTTCTCCGGTCAATAACCAACAGCGGGATCTGGATACCCATGTTGGCTCCCACATGTTCCACGATGATCTCATTCGATGAACCACGATGTCAAGGATTCAATCAATCCCGTATACAATTCCCTTTGTCTACCGGTATAGTACTTGCCCGAGATTCGATCGTCGGTATCCCGATACCTTGTTCAATCTCGTTACCGGCAAGTCTCTTTACTCGTTCCGTAACACATCATCCCGCGATCAACTCCTTGATCACATTGTGCACATTATGATGATGTCCTACCGAGTGGGCCCAGAGATACCTCTCCGTCACACAGAGTGACAAATCCTAGTCTCGATTCGTGCCAACCCAACAGACACTTTCGGAGATACCTGTAGTGCACCTTTATAGCCACCCAGTTACGTTGTGACGTTTGGTACACCCAAAGCATTCCTACGGTATCCGGGAGTTGCACAATCTCATGGTCTAAGGAAAAGATACTTGACATTTAGAAAAGCTTTAGCATACGAACTACACGATCTTGTACTAGGCTTAGGATTGGGTCTTGTCCATCACATCATTCTCCTAATGATGTGATCCCGTTATCAACGACATCCAATGTCCATGGTCAGGAAACCGCAACCATCTATTGATCAACAAGCTAGTCAACTAGAGGCTTACTAGGGACATGGTGTTGTCTATGTATCCACACATGTATCTGAGTTTCCTATCAATACAATTATAGCATGAATAATAGACAATTATCATGAACAAGGAAATACAATAATAACCATTTTATTATTGCATCTAGGGCATATTTCCAACAGTCTCCCACTTGCACTAGAGTCAATAATCTAGTTCACATCACTATGTGATTGTAATGAATCGACACCCATGGGGTTTGATCACATCTCGCTTGTGAGAGAGGTTATTAGTCAACGGATCTAAACCTTTCAGATCCGTGTGTGTTTTGCAAATCTCTATGTCCTCTCCTAGATGCAGCTACCACGCTCTATTTGGAGCTATTCCAAATAATTGCTCTACTATACGAATCCGGTTTACTACTCAGAATAATCCGGATTAGTGTCAAAGTTTGCATCGGCGTAACCCTTTACAACAAACTCTTTTATCACCTCCATAATCGAGAAAATTCCTTAGTCCACTAGTTACTAAGGATAAGTTTGACCGCTGTCGTGTGATCCATTCCTTGATCACTCTTGTACCCCTTGACTTACTCATGGCAAGTCACACTTTAGGTGCGGTATAATACATAGCATATTATAGAGCCTACGTCTGAAGCATAGGGGACGACCTTCGTCCTTTCTCTCTCTTCTGTCGTGGTCATGTCTTGAGTCTTACTCAATACTCACACCATATAACACAGCCAAGAACTCCTTCTTTGCTGATCTATTTTGAACTCCTTCAAAATCTTGACACGGTATGTATTCATTTGAAAGTACTATTAAGCGTTTTGATCTATCCTTATAGATCTTGATGCTCAATGTTCAAGTAGCTTAATCCAGATTTTCCATTGAAAAACACCTTTTCAAATAACCCTATATGCTTTCCAGAAATTCTACATCATTTCCGATCAACAATATGTCAACAACATATACTCATCAGAAATGCTATAGTGCTCCCACTCACTTCTTTGGAAATACAAGTTTCTCATAAACTTTGTATAAACCCAAAATCTTTGAACATCTCATCAAAGTGTATATTCCAACTCCGAGATGCTTACTCCAGTCCTTAGAAGGATTGCTGGAGCTTTGCACACTTGTTAGCATCTTTCAGGATTGACAAAACCTTCTGGTTGTATCACATACAACCTTTCCTCAAGAATAACGTCGAGGAAACAATGGTTTTTGACATCCTATCTGCAAGATTTCATAAATCATGCAGTAATTGCTAATATAATTCCAACAGACTCTTAGCATCGCTACGAGTGAGAAAGTCTCATCGTAGTCAACTCCTTGAACTTGTCGGAAAACATATTAGCGACAAGTCAAGCTTTCTTAATGGTGACACTTACCATCATTGTCCGTCTTCCTTTTAAAATCCATCTGTACCCAACAGCCTTACGACCATCAAGTAGTTCTTCCAAAGTATATACTTTGTTTTCATACATGGATCCTCTCTCGGATTTTATGGCCTCGAGCCATTCGTCGGAATCCGGGCCCACCATCGCTTCTTCATAGCTCATAGGTTCATTGTTGTCTAGCAACATGACCTCCAAGACAGGATTACCGTAGCACTCCGAAGCAGTACGCGTCCTTGTCGACCTACGAGGTTCGGTAGTGACTTGATTAGAAGTTTCATGATCACTATCATAAGGTTCTACTTCAATTGGTGTAGGTGCCACGGGAACAACTTCCTGTGCCCTACTACACACTAGTTGTGATGGTTCAACAACCTCATCGAGTCTCCACCATCCTCCCACTCAATTCTTTCGAGAGAAACTTTTCCTCGAGAAAGGACCCGATTCTAGAAACGATCCCTTTTGCTTCCGGATCTGAGACAGGAAGTATACCCAACTATTTTGGGTGTCCTATGAAGATGTATTTATCCGCTTTGGGTTTGAGCTTATCAGGATGAAACTTTTTCACATAAGCGTCGCAGCCCCAAACTTTCAAAAACGACAGCTTAGGTTTCTCTAAACCATAGTTCATATGGTGTCATCTCAACGGAATTACGTGGTTCCATATTTAAAGTGAATGCGGTTGTCTCTAATGCCTAACCCATGAACGATAGTGGTAATTCGATAAGAGACATCATGGTATGCACCATATCCAATAGGGTGCAGCTATGATGTTCTGACACACCATCACACTATGGTGTTCCAAGCGGTGTTAGTTATGAAACAATTTCCACAATGTCTTAATTGTGTACCAAACTCGCAACTCAGATATTCATCTCTATGATCATATCATAGACATTTTTATCCTCTTGTCACGAAGATCTTCAACTTCACTCTGAAATTACTTGAACCTTTCAATAATTCAGACTTGTGTTAAATCAAGTAAATACACTTAGCATCTACTCAAATCATATGTGAAGTAAGAACATAACGATATCCACTGCGTGCCTCGGCACTCATTGGACAACACACATCAAAATGTATTACTTCCAACAAGTTTCTCTCTTGTTCCATCTTACTGAAACCGAGGCTTTTCAGTCATCTTGCCCATGTGGTATTATTTGCATGTCTCAAGTGATTCAAAATCAAGTGAGTCCAAACGATCCATCTGCATGGAGTTTCTTCATGCAGATACACCAATAGACATGGTTCGCATGTCTCAAACTTTTCAAAAACGAGTGAGTTCAAAGGTCCATCAACATGGAGCTTCTTCATGCGTTTTATACCAATATGACTCAAATGGCAGTGCCACAAGCAGGTGGTACTATCATTACTATCTTATATCTTTTGGCATGAACATGTGTATCACTACAATCGAGATTCAATAAACCATTCATTTTAGGTGCAAGACCATTGAAGGTATTATTCAAGTAAATAGAGTAACCATTATACTCCTTAAATGAATAACTGTATTGCGATAGACATAATCCAATCATGTTTATGCTCAACGCAAACACCAAATAACAATTATTTAGGTTTAACACCGATCCCGATGGTAGAGGGAGCGTGCGATGTTTGATCACATCAACCTTGGAAATACTTCCAACACATATCGTCACCTTGCCTTTAGCTAGTCTCCGTTTATTCCGTAGCCTTTTATTTCGAGTTACTAACACTTAGCAACCGAACCGGTATCTATTACCATGGTGCTACTAGGAGTACTAGTAAAGTACACATTTAATACTATGTATATCCAATATACTTCTGTCAACCTTGCCAGCCTTCTCATCTACCAAGTATCTAGGGTAGTTCTGCTTCAGTGACCATTCCCTCATTATAGAAGCACTTAGTCTTGGGTTTGGGTTCAACCCAGGGTTTCTTCACTGGCGCAACAACTGATTTGTTATTTCATGAAGTACCCCTTGATGCCCTTGCCCTTCTTGAAACTAGTGGTTTCACTAACCATCAACGATTGATGCTCCTTCTTGATTTCTACTTTTGCGGTGTCAAACATCATGAATATTTCAAGGATCATCATATCTATCCCTGATATGTTATAGTTCATCACGAAGCTCTAGTAGCTTGGTGGCAATGTCTTTGGAGAAACATCACTATCTCATCTGGAAGATTAACTCCCACTCGATTCAAGTGATTGTTGTACCCAGACAATCAGAGTACAAATTCAACGATTGAGCTTTTCTCCCTTAGTTTGTAGGCCAAGAAGCTCGTCGGAGGTCTTATACCTCTTGACGTGGGCACGATCCTGAAATCCCAATTTCAGCTCTTGGAACATCTCATATGTTCTGCGACATTTCAAAAATGTCTTCGGTGCCTCAATTCTAAACCATTTAACATTACCCACTGAACTATCACGTAGTCATCAAAACGTATTATGTCAGATGTTCGCAACATCCACAAACGATGTTCGAGGTTCATCATACCGAGTGGTACATTAAGAACATAAGCCTTCTACACAGCAATGAGGACAATCCTCAGTTTACGGACCCAGTCCGCATAATTGCTACTATCAACTTTCAACTATATTTTCTCTAGGAACATATCTATAACAGTAGAACTAATGCGTGAGCTATGACATAATTTGCAAAGACCTTTTGACTATGTTCAGGATAATTAAGTTCATCTAATGAACTCCCACTCAGATAGACATCCCTCTAGTCATCTAAGTGATACATGATCCTAGTCAACTAGGTCGTGTCCGATCATCACGTGAGACGGACTAGTCATCATCGGTGAACATCTTCATGTTGATCCTATCTACTATACGACTCATGCTCGACCTTTCGGTCTCTTGTGTTCCGAGGCCATGTCCGTACATGCTAGGCTCGTCAAGTCAACCTAAGTGTTTCGCGTGTGTAAATCTGGCTTACACCCGTTGTATGTGAACGTTAGAATCTATCACACCCGATCATCACGTGGTGCTTCGAAACAACGAACTTTTACAATGGTGCACAGTTAGGGGGAACACTTTCTTGAAATTATTATGAGGGATCATCTTATTTACTACCGTTGTTCTAAGGAAATAAGATGCATAAACATGATAAACATTACATGCAATCAAAAAAGTGACATGATATGGCCAATATCATTTTGCTCCTTCTGATCTCCATCTTCGTGGCTCCATGATCATCATCGTCACCGGCATGACATCATGATCTCCATCATCGTGTCTCCATGAACTTGTCTCGCCAACTATTACTTCTACTACTATGGCTAACGATTTAGCAATGAAGTAAAGTAATTACATGGCGTTATTCAGTGACACGCAGGTCATACAATAAATAACGACAACTCCTATGGCTCCTGCCGGTTGTCATACTCATCGACATGCAAGTCGTGGTTCCTATTACAAGAACATGATCAATCTCATACATCACATATCATTCATCACATTCTTTTGGCCATATCACATCACGTAGCATACCCTGCAAAAACAAGTTAGACATCCTCTAATTATTGTTTGAATGTTTTACGTGGCTGCTATGGGTTTCTAGCAAGAACGTTTCTTACCTACGCAAAAGCCACAACATGATATGCCAATTGCTATTTACCCTTCATAAGGACCCTTTTCATCGAATCCGATCCGACTAAAGTGGGAGAGACTGGCACCCGCTAGCCACCTTATGCAACAAGTGCATGTCAGTCGGTGGAACCTATCTCACGTAAGTGTACGTGTAAGGTCGGTCCGGGCCGCTTCATCCCACTATACCGTCGAAACAAGATAGGACTAGTAACGGTAAGCATATTGAACAAAATCAACGCCCACAACAACTTGTGTTCTACTCGTGCATAGAATCTACGCAATAGACCTAGCTCATGATGCCACTGTTGGGGAACGCAACAGAAATATAAAATTTTCCTATGAGTCACCAAGATCTATCTATGGAGAGACTAGCAACGAGAGAGAGGAGTGCATCTATATACCCTTGTAGATCGCGAGCGGAAGCGTTCAAGAGAACGGGGTTGAGGGAGTCGTCCTCGTCGTGATCCAAATCACCGAAGATCCTAGTGCCGAACGGACAGCACCTCCGCGTTCAACACACGTGCAGCCCGATGACGTCTCCCAGGCCTTGATCCAGCAAGGAGAGAGGGAGAGGTTGGGGAAGACTCCGTCTAGCAGCAGCACAACGGCGTGGTGGTGGTGTAGGAGCGCGGTACTCCGGCAGGGCTTCGCGAAGCACTACGAGAGACGAGGAGGGAGAGAGGTAGGGCTGCGCCAAGAGGGAGATCAAATCATCTGTTGGGCAGCCCCCATACCTCAAGTATATATAGGGGGAGAGGAGGGGCTGCGCCCCCACCTAGGGTTCCCTCCCTAGGGGTGGCGGCAGCCCCCAGATCCCATCTGGGTGGCGGCCAAGGGGGAGAGAGAGGGGGGCGCACCTAGGGTGGGCCTTAGGGCCCATCTGCCCCTAGGGTTTGCCCCCTCTCCTCTTGAGGGCGCCTTGGGCCTTGGTGGGAGGCGCCCCATCCCACCTAGGGGCTGGTCCCTTCCCACTATTGGCCCATGTAGGCCTCTGGGGCTGGTGGCCCCTCCCGGTGGACCCCCAGACCCTTCCGGTGGTCCCGATACATTACCGGTGATGCCCGGAACACTTCCGGTGGCCAAATCCTCACTTCCTATATATCAATCTTTACCTACGGACCATTCTGGAACTCCTCGCGATGTCCGGGATCTCATCCGGGACTTTGAACAACATTCGGTAACCGCATATATCTATTCCCTATAACCCTAGCGTCATCGAACCTTAAGTGTGTAGACCCTACGGGTTCGGGAACCATGTAGACATGACCGAGACGTTCTCCGGTCAATAACCAACAGCGGGATCTGGATACCCATGTTGGCTCCCACATGTTCCACGATGAACTCATCGGATGAACCACGATGTCAAGGATTCAATCAATCCCGTATACAATTCCCTTTGTCTACCGGTATAGTACTTGCCCGAGATTCGATCGTCGGTATCCCGATACCTTGTTCAATCTCGTTATCGGCAAGTCTCTTTACTCGTTCCGTAACACATCATCCCATGATCAACTCCTTGATCACATTGTGCACATTATGATGATGTCCTACCGAGTGGGCCCAGAGATACCTCTCCATCACACGGAGTGACAAATCCCAGTCTCGATTCATGCCAACCCAACAGACACTTTCGGAGATACCCATAGTGCACCCTTATAGCCACCCAGGTACGTTGTGACGTTTGGTACACCCAAAGCATTCCTACGGTATCCGGGAGTTGCACAATCTCATGGTCTAAGGAAAAGATACTTGACATTTAGAAAAGCTTTAGCATACGAACTACACGATCTTGTGCTAGGCTTAGGAATGGGTCTTGTCCATCACATCATTCTCCTAATGATGTGATCCTATTATCAACGACATCCAATGTCCATGGTCAGGAAACCACAACCATCTATTGATCAACGAGCTAGTCAACTAGAGGCTTACTAGGGACATGGTGTTGTCTATGTATCCACACATGTATCTGAGTTTCCTATCAATACAATTATAGCATGAATAATAGACAATTATCATGAACAAGGAAATACAATAATAACCATTTTATTATTGCCTGTATGGCATATTTCCAACAGTTAAAGGGAGTGTCATTTGGGAGAAATGGGCCGACGGTTACTCATCTGTTGTTTGCAGACGATAGTGTGGTGTTCCTGGAGGGGTCCCGTGACAATTTTGAGGCACTCCGGGTGATTCTGCAGGATTACGAAGTAGCTCCGAGGCAGAAGGTCAACTTACAGAAATCTGCTATCTTTTTTGGGAAGGGCTGCTCGGATGAGATAAAAGCGGAGGTGCATCGGTGAGCGGCATTCATGTGGAAGCCTTGGGTGAACGATATCTAGGGCTCCCTACGGTTGTTGGGAAATCAAAGGATGGTACCTTCAAATATGTTAAGGAAAGAGCGAGAGGAAAAGTGTCTGGATGGAAGGGGCAAGGGTTGTCTAAGACTGCAAGGGAGGTGCTGGTTAAGTCAGGACTCCAGTCAACTCCAGCTTTTACCATGAGCTGTTTTCAACTCACAAAGAAAATGTGCGGGAATTTGTCATCTATCTCCTCGAACTTCTGGTGGGGTGAAGCAAATGGTCAAAAGAGAGTGCACTGGATCATGTGGGATAAAATGTGCAGTAGGAAATGCGAGGGTGGACTGGGTTTTCGTGACCCGAAGGCCTTCAACCAAGCCATACTTGCTAAGGCTGCTTGGAGAATTTTACAGAGACCTGATTCGATGTGCGCACAAGTCCTGAAGGCTCGGTATTTTGTGGAGGGGTCAATCCTTAATGCTACCTGCCCGAACGGTGGCTCCTTTACCTTCAGAAGTATTTTACATGGCAGGGATCTCCTTTTAGATGGACTCATATGGAGAATAGGGGATGGGTCTATGATCAAAGTGCATCATGACAATTGGATACTGAGGAAGGGAAGTCTGAGGCCACTGGGCCAAAGATATATACATGGCATAATGAAAGTATGTGATCTTCTGAATACACAAAAGAAGGCATGGGACCAAAGCAAGGTTTTCTCAATGTTCTCTCCGGATGAGGCAGACGAGATTATGCATATTCCGGTGGGAGGGCCGACCATGCAAGATTTCTTGGCGTGGAATTACACCAAGGATGGTGTATTCACAGTGCGCTCAGCATATCACATGAGGATGGCGCAGAAAAGGCTCTCCGCAGGCAGGCCAGAATCCTCGAACACTGTGGCAGATCACAAAGCGTGGCTCATCATGTGGGATATGATAGCACCGGGCAAAGTGAGAACACATATGTGGCGCTTGATCCGGAACGGACTGGCGGTTGGCACCGAGCTCAAGCGGAGAAAGATAAAAGAGGGAGTGGTCTGTGTGGCTTGTGGAAGGGAGGAAACAAATTATCATCGTTGTTGGGCCTGTTTTCATTCCAGAATGTTCTTGAACATAATGCACTCAGAGATGGGGGTGCCGGTGGCGATCCCACCGGAATTAGTAAGCCCCCAGAAGGCATTAGCGAGATGGCTCCTGGACTGGTTTGCGGAAGCAACGGATGATGCGAAGGCGGTCATGGTCCAAGGGGTTTATGCAATTTGGCTGGCACGGAACAACGCTAGAGAGGGGCAACGAATTGAAGTTGCGGATGCGATCGCCAGAAGGGTGTTCGCCTTGATGGACGAGTGGCAGTCAATCCATGGGAGGAAGAGCAAGCGAGACAATCCAGCCACTAGGGAGAAATGGTCCACGCGTGATGATGGATGGGTGAAAGCCAATGTGGACGGGGCCATAGCAAAGGTTGGAGAGCTGGGAGGAGTAGGAGTGGTCCTTCGGAATCAGGAAGGTGCGTTCCTGGGAGGCGCCTGCCAGGTGTTTCCTCAGTGCATAGAGCCGGCAAAAGTAGAACTCTATGCTTGCAAAAGAGCAGCCCAACTCGCGGACGAACTAAACATACAAAACCTGCATGTCGAGATGGACTGTCGTGAGATCGTTTGCGAGCTGCAGAGGAAAGAGAAGGATCTGTCGCTGCTGGGACCGATCATCGAAGAGGTGAAGCAATTGTTGGCATCAAGGGAAAGGTGGAGAGTGACCTGGGTTAGACGATCGGCGAATAATGCAGCTCATTTGTTTTTTTTCGAGGGTACGCAAATTGCGTACCTTAGTTTTATAGAAGGAGAGAAATACAGCCATACAAACACATCTACCTCTCGCTGCGAACAACGAGCGTAGCACAACTCCACACTCGACACAAACAAGGACAACCACACACGACTACACACTATGACATACAAGAGCCTACCCAAAACCGAAAGCCTTGCCGCGTCTCGCCCGACGCCGGTGATCACCGAAGAACAGCAACTCCAGCTTCCTTGGTAGAGCCAGCGACGACCGTACATAGCGCCAGAGAAGAACGGTCCGGGCAGCGGTGCACGCCGGAGGAGCGCAACATAGGGCCTCTTATCTCCCAGCACAAAGCTCCCAACAGAGAAACAGCGTCAGAAGACGCCGCCATTGTGCCAATCCTACGAATCAAGGCTTTCGCCCCGGAGATGGTTGCCGATACAAGGCAACGTGGAAAATGGCGCTACACTCGGCGACGCCTCCAGGAAGGGGAATGACACCCACGGGTGCCATCGACGCCGGTCCGACCAAGGCCGAACAGAGTTTTCATTCGTAGCATTGCACATTTCCACGCCTCCAAGATTCCAGCCAGCCCCGAAAGATGTCTCTCACCGCCAACACCGCAGCCACTTGGAGTCGGAGCCACGCATCACTGCCGAGGAAGCACGCCTCAAGCCACCACCTTCAGCACACTAGGAACCGCAGCAACCACCAATCGATGCAGGGACCAGATTCTTCGCGATGGCCTTCACCCGCACCTAGGGACTGCCACACTGATGGATCTGACCCGCACCATCAACCACACTTGGACGCCCACTTCACCGAGGCATCACCGCCGGCACCTCACACGTAGGTGGTCGGGCGCCCGCTGCTCGCCAGGGCCCTGCCTAGCCGAGCCTCACGGCGCCGCCGCCTCCATGGCTGTGCAAGCGCTACCGCCTCCGACGAAATCAGCGCACCACCCACAACCACTCTCCCGCTGCACCCCTCGTGCAGATCCAGGGGAGCGCCGTCGAGCATCCCACCGTGAACCAGCCTCCAGCAGCACCCGACCGGGAGCCATCCGACGCGCCAGATCTGACCTGACCTGGCCGAAGAACAGCAACCCCTCCACACCTCCGGACAAGGCCAGGACCGTCCGTGACGGCCGTCACCTACTCCAAGGGACGGCCTTGCAAGAACTCCAGCACCAAGGGCCCAGATCGGACCCGAAACGCCCAGATCTGACCAGCCCCACTGTGGACAGCATCACGCCGGCACTACTAGGAGAGCTCTGCCGCTCACCACATGGCCCACAGGTGGCTGGCCGCTTGCTGCTCGCCAGGAGCACCCGCCTAGCCGAGCCAACGAAGCGCCGCCACCAACCTGGCATGTAGATCGCGCCGCCGCCTCTAGCACGCCGTCGTGCCCGTCCACCACCAGCACATGGCTGCCCTTCTCCGCCAGGTCCACCGCTCCTCCGCATCTCCTGCCGTGCGCCGGCGACGCCGCGCCACTGCCCACACCGCCACCCGCGCCGCCCATGGGACAACCCGCCTCCGCGCGAAGGGGGACCGTCGAGGTGCGCCGTCCTCGCCCGCCGCCTTTGGCAGCCGGGCATGGCCGCCACCGCCGGTGCCGGCGGCGGCAGCGGCCGGGGGAGGGAGGGGGAGAACGGCCGCTCGCTCGATCTAGGGTTGGGCCTCCAGAGTTGCTCACGCGAGCGACCCGGGAGGCAAACTGCACTCCCTATGCAGCTCATTTGTTAGCTAGGGACTGTGTGGCAAATAATCTTTGTAAAGTGTGGTTGTCTGAACCACCTGACTGCATTTTGCAGGCTGTAGCGGACGAGATCCCTAGTTGGGAAGCTTAAATAAAGGTCTTACTGAGCTTCAAAAAAAAAGCTAGCTTATTGGCAAAATAAATAAACAAAATGAAACTAGCAGCTAGCTAGGGAATAAACCAACTAGGCTTAGTTGAGCAGCCGGGAGGACCATCGTCCTTGGGTGATGACTTGTAGACGCATTCCAACTTGTTGTCCTGCACGCTGTAGCAGTAGGCCGCCGTACCGCATTCCGGCTTGTTTTTGTAGCAGCCGGCCGCCGTGCCGCATTCCGACATGTTATCGTAGCAGCAGGCCGCCGTGGAAGAATTCCAGGGCGTGTCATGAACATAGTAGATCCGAGTCCCGCTCCCGTTGGCGCCGTCGTTTTCCCTGAACGTGGCGTGATATCCATCCAGGAACAATTCGTAGTTACCAGCATCGGTCACCTTGCGCCAGGCGAGCTGCCCATCAGGGTCAGAGACCAACTCGAAAATGGTGAAGGCCACCGGCCGGGCCGACTTGACGGTGCTCCTGACCAGAACCAGCCTGCTTGGCAGCGCGACGAGGTGGGCGTAATCGAACTTTTCCATCTCAACGCCGATGCCGTACATCTTGTTGGCAAACATGGTGGTGGCCGGCGGGCGGCCGACCAGCTGCAGGGCGCCGAGTGTGGCAGCGTCGAACACCGACATCTGGTAGTTGTTGTGCTGCATGCCGAACATCTTGCCGTCGTGGTAGGCCAAGTCGAAGTAGCCGTGGCCTATGTTGTTGGGCTCCCCCACCATGGTCCAGGCCGCGTCTCCGGGGCGGCAGAAGAACATGCCCGCCTCCCGGTGCATCATGTGGCACATCATGACCGTCATGCCGGTCGCCGCCGGCGGGCCGGGCGGGAGGTGGACGGCGAAGCGTAAGCAGTCCGTGAAGTCGAGGTAGTTTGTGAACATCCAGCCATTACGGACCGACGTATCCACGTCGTTGCAGTCCACGTATCTTGCGTGCCTGACCACGTCGCTGCCCGCGTCGCGGAAGGCGCTGAGCGCGGGCAGCGCCGCCGTGGCGCCCGTGGCCAGGTGCGAGAGGTGGCAGGAGGCGTCGCGGACATGGAACACGATCGACCAGCCGCGCGCCAAGGGGAAGACGAGCCGCGCGGCACGGGGACGAGGGAGCAGGAGGCGCGGCGCTGGCCCTGACGCGGCGCGCCATGCCCGGCACACGGAGCGGAACGCGCTGAGCCCGGTGACGGCGTCGCGGGACCTCCGCGCGATGATCGACAGTAGATCGCACGGGAGGTTCAACCAGTCCGGTTGTTCCTCCTGGGCCGCCATTGCCTGTACGCCGATTCAGGCCAAGATCAACGCAGGACACGACGGCCGTTGTGGAATAAGATCGGCCAACACACGGACCAAGTTGGTTAATGTATCAGTGTAGCCCGAACGGATGGTGCGACTGCAATTTCAATTTTAAACAGAACAGACTCTATCGGTCGTATAATTATATAAGTGTAATTCTTTTTTTTTTAAGCATCAGTACAGACACAAGCGCTCATATACACGCGCATACACTCATCCCTATAAACGCACACATGCACACCCTACCCCTATGAGCACCTCCGAGAGACTGAGCCGGCATATCATCTTGAGATTTACGAAGCCACCATAGGCGCCTCGTCGTCGACGGGAACGTCTCCTCCCACTAAAAGCGCATCGCCGGAAATCCTGAAATAAATTCAGGAATAATGCGAGCACCAGGATTTGAACCCTGGTGGGTTGGGGATACCACTGTCCACCTAACCAACTCAACCACAGGTTGATTCGCAAGTGTAATTCTTTTTAAGGACTCTTATAAGCTCCAGCTTCGCCCGCCGGTACTTGTTTTTCTCCCCTCGTGTGCTTCTGTACTACTCGTCCAAGAAAAATATATCTAGATGTATTTTAGTTGTAGATACACCCTAAACGACACGTCCGGGAGGGACCCCGTCTGGGCGCGCGGCGGTTATGGGCTACCCTAGGTCGACCTGACCGCCCCTAGGGCCTCGAGATTCGCCGCCCTGCAACAAGAAGAATAGACGAAGAACGAGAAAGAAGAAAAACTAGGGTTAAGGAGAAAAGATAAAAGATAAAAAGTGGTAGATGAATTGATCGATTGTGTGTTGTCCAATCGGTCGTCACCCGTTAGGTATATAAGAGGCGGCTGGACTTCCCGTGCAACGAAAAGGCTTGGATTCACGTCCAAAACCCTAGTCAAATTCGGATTGGTCTTGTCCGAACTTCCCAAAACTATTCGGTTTAAACTGGTTGTACCTTGCGGGTCTTTTTTGTGGTGGTAAACAGCCTTGGATGGAAACGAGTCCAAAAGCAATCTTGACCGTTTCGACGATACGAACAACTTTCATGTTGAACAATTTTTGATCAGAGATCATCTTGAGGGTCAAATAGCTCGCGCAAAAGATCTGTTTACTCGCGCTACCAATCAGACATGGCGTCTGGTGGGGCACGCCATATTTCGCCTCGTGACAGGGTTGCACTCCGATTGCTCTAACTTTTGTATACGATCTTGGATGTGTATGATTTTTATATCAAAACCAATCGTTTCGACGAGACGAAGACAATCCGTGTAGATTATTTTTTCATTTGTGGTTGTCTTGGGGGCTTAATCGGTCAAACTGTACTCTGAATATAAGATCTTAGTACTTTGAGCATAGTTTCGGCCTTCGAGATGAAATCGGACGGCGATGACCCAAAATTTAAAGATGTTCATATCAACAATACAGAACTCTTTCATGAAGATCACTTCTTTATTTGAGACAATCTTAAATAAGTTATTGATCGTGCCAAAATCTGGTGTCAACATATGCCCCCCTATTTTTCGGCAAAGCTTGTGTGCCGAAAAATAACTTGCACATAGCTTGCTCTAAGGACGATGTCAACACTTCATCGGCCATTTTGTATATGCTTAGGACGATAAGTTTATATCGGTCATTGCTTGTGTGAATATTTCGATGCAACTTTGGGTGAAACTTTCCAAGTTCAATAACAATCCGGTGATAAGGTTCCATAGATCAAAACCATCCTCCGAACCATATTGTTCACCTTTTCACTAGGATTTTGCAGATAATTAAGAATGAACTTCCTTCAATCCTTACTTCGCCTGCATAAAAGTTTCATTAGTGGCCGAAGCGGTGGGCTTCGGTTCGACCTTACCTATGTTGACAAAACCTAGCATCGGTTATTGATAGAAATACAATACATCATGGTTAACATAGTAGCCGGATGTTTGCTGTGCCAACTCTCTCAAATTGTCATGTCTAGATATATGAACAATTTTAAAGCAACCCAAGGTAAATTTTGCATCTAGACATACCTCAAGATAAACTACAAGTGATTCGTCAAAACATTGATAAACCCTAGATATTTGTTGCACTACTCATAATGAATCACCGAAAGCCTCAGTATGTATAGCACCTATAGCAATGCAAAGCTCCGATCCGAATGACAATGCATATTGGGCTTTGATCATTGTGCAAAAATACTTTAAGCAGCATGAGGCTTGTTTTGGTCTCCAATTAAACTAAGTACGATGCATTGACCTAAACTTAGGACGATAGATAAATATCGGCCATTACCATGTAAACTTCATTCAAAGCACATATAGCCGAAATAAACAAATGAAATGACTCAAGTATTTCGGCCCTTTGAATCAGCAACAAACTTGTAGCTAATCAAATGCATAGTGATTTGACAATACCCTTTTATGATGTAAGAAATTATATTGCATCTATGAATTAAAATAAACTATCATCGTCCTTTGACTTGGATGGTTTAGGAGGAAAGGGCATGGGTTTCTGAACCCATGATTCTCTTTCTTTACCGTGCTTCCTAGCAACAAAATCTCTCTTATCATAACGTTGATTCTTTGACTGTGGGTTATCAAGATCAAAGCAGGTTCAATCTCTACATCATTGTCTTTGCTAGGTTGGGCATCAACATGAACATTATCATTAACATTATCACTAGGTTCATGTTCATCACCTGATTGTGTTTCAACATCAGAAATAGAAATATCATTGGGATTCTCAAGTGTGTCTACAGTAGGTTCACTAGAAGCATGCAAAGTTCTATCATTTTTCTTTTTCTTCTTTTTAGAAGAACTAGGTGCCTCTAAATTATTTCTCTGAGAATCTTGCTCGATTCTCTTAGGATGGCCTTCAGGATACAAAGGTTCCTGTGTCATTCTATCAGTTCTAGTAGCCACTCTAACAGCAAAGTCATTTTTATTGTTCAATTCATCAAGCAAATCATTTTGAGCTTTCAGTACTTGCTCAGCTTGAGTAGCAACCATAGAATCATATTTGCTAACGCGGTGAAGTTCATCTTTAAGTCTAGCCAGATTATCACCTATGTGTCCTATCTCGAAAGCATTATTCTTTAACTCTCTACCAACATAAGCATTAAAACTTTCTTGTCTAGCCATAGAGTCATCAAATTCATCTAAGCATGGGCTATAAAATTTAGTAGAGGGTATTTCAACTTTATCATGTCTATAGAGAGAATTTACCTTTACTACCTGTGTCGGGTTATCAAGACAATGTGGTTCTTCGGGCGGTAAATTAAGACCATGTATTTCTACCTTTTTCTTTCATTGATTTCTTTGCCTCTTGCATATCTTCAGGACTGAGAAATAAAACACCTCTCTTCTTCGGAGTGGGTTTAGGAATAGGCTCAGGAGTTGGCTCAATTGGTTCAGAAATTACTTCAGGAACTGGCTCGGGGAGAGTCCAATTATTTTCATTAGTCAACATATTATTCAATAGTATTTCAGCTTCGTCGACTGTTCTTTCCCTGAAAACACAACGAGCACAACCATCCAAGTAGTCCTTGGAAGCATCGGTTAGTCCATTATAAAAGATATCAAGTATTTCATTTTTCTCAAGAGGATGATCAGGCAAAGCATTAAGTAACCGGAGAAGCCTCCCCCAAGCTTGTGGGAGACTCTCTTCCTTGATTTGCACAAAATTATATATTTCCCGCAAGGCAGCTTACTTGATGACGAATTTCATGGCATAGGCGTTAATGGCATAGTTGAAGAATATGGATAATGTGTAGACTGAAGATGTTGAAACCTTCGGCTTGGTCCTTCATAGTTTTCACTATTTTTCTTCTTCATCTTCGCCACACTTCTTGTAATGGAAGCTTGCACATAATTATTATTTTGAGTACTTCCTTTGGAAACCCATGCCATGTTCCTTTCTCCAAGTTCTTGTGCACTAAGCTTTTGTAACTCCTTCTTTTGCCAATACGATAAGCCAAGTGAGCACCTCGACTGTGATTTTGTTTCAACCAATGGTAACTCTTTTTGAGCCTTGTGCACCCTCAACTTCTTTTCTTCAGATTTGGCACTCTGATTTTTATCAATTGATTGTTTCACTTCTTTGCCTTTTCTAGCCAATGTCAACAGTTTAATTGGCTCTTTGTTATTTGAGATCAAATCTGAAGTAGCACACTTACGACCATCTCTTTTCACGTGGTAAACTTGCTTTACCACCTGTTTCTTCTTCCTTGAGCTCTGGACCGATTCCTTATGATTGAAACGGTCTTTGAAGCATGATTGTTCAAATGTTGATCTTTTTGGAGCTGCATAGTATTGGTGAGATGGTCTAGAATAAGATGGAGAATGTGCCATTATATCATACCTGTCCCATGATGAATATGTATCTATATGAGCATAGGGAGGCATCCCGGCATTGACATTAGCGGCCCAAAATAAGGACATGAATATGTTACATTAAAATTATCACTTTGCCAATACCGATCCTCATATTTGCGTCTTGGGGGTGACCTTGGTTTCTTTGCATGATTTGGCCGATAAGCATTCTTCTCTTCATTCTTCTTTTGATATTTATCCAATAGTTACAAATCAAATGTTTCATTTCATCCGAAAAAGCCACCACGAAGGTGATTTTTGATCTCTTACACTTGCGCTTAATTCGGCCTTTGTTTTCTTTTGGTTTGCTTTTATCGACCATTGGATTTGCTTGCTGCCCCCCAGCCCTTGGCGTCTCCATTGTAGCTTTGATGGAATTCTTGCCATCAAGATTATGTTCATTATGCTCTTCAACAACTTCTTTACTTGAAAGCTTGATCCCATCACATGTAGTTTTTACCTTCTCTTCAAATGGATCGACTTGAAGCAGCCGATGCAAAAACTTTCTGCCATCAGGACCAATCGGAATAGACTGGTCATCTCTTCGTGTCTCAACAAATTTCAATCGTCCTTTATCAATGGCTGATTTAACTATTTGATCAAACATGTTGCAATCCTCAAAATTATGCTTGGACGAATCATGCAACTTACAATACATTCGTCCTTGGACAGATGGTTCAACATGGTGATCAAGAATTCTAATATAATTATTTTGCAACAACAAATCAAATATTTGATCACACATGCTTGAATTGAAGGCAAACTTTTCATTCTCTAGCCGATCTTGTTTTGAGAACGGCTTTGGAGTTAAGCAAACGAATGGTTCAGATTTTGCATCACACCATTCGGCTATGCATTGTGTTTTGCACTCTATCTCCGATGTCTTTGGGTAAGATATTATATTAGCATCAGTTTTCTCAACAAAATTTAACCTTGGCTTTAAATTTCTAAAATAAAAATAGTTAGAACATACATGTCCCAATTGAGACCAAGTGCAAGCCAAGTACGAAATAAGCAAAGCCCAAACAGATATGAGCTTTAGATAAAGCAACGGGGAAAGCTTTGGCTGCAATAATAAGTCATTATCGGTATTTATAAATGGCACAATTGGGTAACCGATATGTTCTAAAACTATTTTATTGCTAACAAGTAAATTACCCTTCTTCATTTGTCTTTCAAAATTACCTATGAGGATTTTTCTAATAGATGCATCAACAATAAAGTTGTGACCAAATCTGAAAATAGGTAAATTACTCGTTGTGCATACCTCTTCAAATATGTTGGGAGAGCATGATGGTGGTGTGACTTGAATAATATCTAGCTTCATCTTTGGATGACTCTCCAACGCCTTTTCATCATCTTTTTCTTTATTCCGTGCATCATTACACTTAAGATTTTTTTCGGCCAAACTTTGTTCGGCTACTTGTTCTTGTCCTTGAAGCTTGTCAATTTCTACGACACCAAACTCATAGGGCAGGAAGTACGTTCCATTAATTTGTTTCTGACGGCGAGCGGCAAAATTAGCTTTAAGCTTTTTCTCAATTTTAGCCCACTCCGTATATGATTGCCCCCCAATGGTTTTAGATTCTTTCGGCAATGATACACGGGTGTTGCCGAAATTTTGCAATTGCGTAGGGGGTATATAATATGATGTAGTACTAGGTGAAGGCATATGCATTGTTGTAAGACCATACTTTTGCTCGCCAATTTTATCAATTGGCAAAGATTCATCTTCTTGCAAAACTTTAGCTTTTATTGCGGCATAATCAGGAAATAGCCCCTTTTCATGTTGTTCAAGGCAAAGAGCACTAATTCTCTTATTTTGGGCTAAACTCTTCAATGCAGCCACCACTACCTCATCTTCTACAATATTGGGCACAATCGCTCCTGTAAAATTTACATTCATTCGGCTATAACCAGAAAGGTGTGAAGCCGAATTATGAGCATCTACAGTTGTGTATGATGCCAAAGAATTACTAACATGAGGTGTAGCATATGACGGTTGAGAGTAATTGGCCAAATAGCCACTAGTAGCATGGCCAATTCTCTCATTCATCGGCATGGTTGGATTACTATATTGCACATTAGCTGCCGATGAATAAGAGGGTGAAACACTTTCTTGTATGGCATTGGAAATTCTAACTTGGGGTGTTTCAAATTGATTAATTGAACTCATCATGTTGCTCATCGACATATGAATTTGCTGGGTTGCCGATGCATGTGAGTTGGGATACATATGGTGCATGTTACTAATATCATAAGAAGTTGAAGTATATAAACTACTTTGAATTGGCCCTTGCACGTAGTTAGTTGCATGATTGAAAAAATTAGGGTTGGCCGATAGAGTATACTCATTGAACGATCTAGTAACACCATATGAATTATTTGCATCTACATAAAGGGATTGGGTATTCATATTACCTTTGTAGACTGCAAACCCTAGATGACGATCTCTTCGTAGCAAGAACAGGCCGGAGACCGTTCGAGGCTTCGTCCCCAGCGGAGTCGCCAAAAAGTGTGTTCGCATACGAACACCTCACCGTGTACCTCCAACGCCGAGGGTGATGCGCTGCAGCTCACGTTGAAGGAGACCCGTCCGGAAGCGCGGTATGCAGGCAATCCGGTGGGCGCTTTTGAGGACCTGAAACCTCACACGCCCGGGAGGGACCCCGTCAAGGCGCGCGGCGGCTATTAGGCTTCCCTAGGTCGACCTGACCGCCCCTAGGGCCTCGAGGTTCGCCGACCTGCAACAAGAAGAACGAGAAAGAATTAGAACTAGGGTTAAGGAGAAAAGATAAAAGATAAAAAGTAATAGATGATTTGATCGATTGTGTGTTGTTCAATCGGCCGTCACCCCTTAGGTATATAAGAGGCGGCTAGACTTCCCGTGCAAGAAAAAGGCTTGGATTCACGTCCAAAACCCTAGTCAAATTTGGATTGGTCTTGTCCGAATTTTCCAAAACTGTTCGGTTTAAACTGGCTGCACCTTGCGGGTCTTTTTTGTGGTGGTAAACAATCTCGGATGGAAACGAGTCCAAAAGTAATCTTGACCGTTTCGATGATACGAACAACTTTTATGTTGAACATTTTTTGATCAGAGGTCATCTTGAGGGTCAAATAGCTCGCGCAAAAGATCTGTTTACTCGCGCTACCAATCAGACATGGTGTCTGGTGGGGTGTGCCATATTTCGCCTCGTGACAGGGTTGCACTCTGATTGCTCTAACTTTTGCATACTAACTCGGATTTGGACGATTTTTATATCAAAATCGATCGTTTCGACGAGTCGAAGACAATTCATGTAGATCATGTTTCCATTTGAGATCGTCTTGGTGCCTTAATCGGCCAAACTGTACTCTAAATATAAGATTTTAGTACTTTGAGCATAGTTTCAGCCTTCGAGATGAAATGGGACGGTGATGACCCAAAATTCAAAGATGTTCATATTAACAATACGGAACTCTTTCATGAAGATCATTTCTCCATTTGAGACAATCTTTAATAAGTTATTGACTGTGCCAAAATCTGGTGTCAACACTCTATCGGTCGTATAATTATATAAGTGTAATTCTTTTTAAGGACTCTTATAAGCTCCAGCTTCGTGCGCCCGCCGGTATTTGTTTTTCGCCCCTCGTGTGCTTCCGTACTACTCGTCTAAGAAATGAATGTATCTAGATGTATTTTAGTTGTAAATACATCCATTTTTATCCATTTTTGTGACAAGTAATTCCGAACAAAGGGTGTAGGTGTCGACCCAAACTTTTGGCCCGCCGGTCGGCTGCTAGCTGCCCGATCTAAAAATAGTGAACCATTAGATCTCGCATCCTCTGTCTTTCCATATTTTTAAAAGTCAATGGTTGACCGTTCAAACGCGATCGTGCTTCCAGGGAGCGTTTGCCTTCTTGTTCCGGCCAACGAGCAGGGGCGCGTGGGCTTCAGGAACCTGTTCTCGCGATGAAGGCGCCAAACAGGAGCTTTGGCAATATTCCGGGGAACTCCTATTGGACGCTCGCTGTGGCAAGCAGTCGGCACTTTGCATAGGGCAGGTGCGAGGGAGCGACCGAGTGGGCCGGCCCGTTTAGTGTTACAGTAGACCCCGGTTTTGGAACCTTCTATGATGTTTCCAGCCAGTTTTTTCTGGTTTTGGGAACCTTCTAGAAGGTTTCTGAACCGGCTTTTTCTTTTTCAGTTTCTTTTTCGTTTTACGTTTTTCTATTTCTCTTCTTTTACTTTTTACTTTTTTATGTTTCTTTTTTTTTCCTTTTTTTCTTTTCAAGTTTATTTTCAAAAAATATCTGAATTTCAATTTTTTTCCTGTTTTTCAGATTTTGTTCAAAAATTCAAAAAATGTTCCCATTTCACAAATTTGTTCATAAATTCAAAAAATGTTCTTGCTTTCAAATTTTTGTTCTTTATTTTCAGAAAATGTTCCTGTTTTTTCAAAAATTGTTCAAATTATTTTTATTCATTTTTGAGAAATTTGAAAATTAATGGCATGGATTTAAAAAAAATGCCTGTTTTCAAAAATTGTTCACAAATTTCAAAAAATGTTCTTATTTTTCAAATTTTTGTTCATGTATTAAAAAATGTTCTTCTTTTTCAAATTTTTCAAAAAATGTTCTTATTTTTTAAATCGTGTTCAGTTTATGCAGCTGAAAAATGTTCACCTACATAAAAAATGTTCGCACTTTCAAAAAATATTCGAAGCACTAGAAAAAATTTCCATTTCAACTGTTTGGTCATGTATATAAAAAATGTTCTCCTTTTCAAAATTGTTCTCAGTTAAAAGAAATTTTTTCTGAATTTAAAAAGTTGTCCCTATTTTCCAATTTTGTTCACCAATTCCAAAAAAATGGTTCACAAATTTCAAAAAATGTTCTTATTTTCAAATTTTTGTTCATGTATGAAAAAAAGTTCCTGTTTTTCAAAAAAATGTTCTTAGTTTTTTAAATCATGTTCAGTTTACGCAGCTGAAAAACGTTCACCTATATAAAAAATGTTCGCACTTTCAAAAAATGTTCGAAGCAGTAGAAAAAAGTTTCCGTTTCAACTGTTTGGTCATGTATATAAAAAATGTTCTCCTTTTCAAAATTGTTCTTAGTTAAAAGAAATTTGTTCTGAATTTAAAAATCGGACGCTCGCTGCGGCAAGCAGTCGGCATTTCGCACACAAGCAGCTTGGCTGGGCCGGCCCATATTGCGGGTGCGCCACATTCGTAGGTTAAAAATCACAAAAAAAGGAAAAAGGGTACTGGAATCGAACCCGAGACTTCCTATTGCTAAGTGCGATGAGCTAGCCGCGCCAACTAGCTACTTCTTATGGTAAATTGGCAGCGCGAACCTAAAGAAATTAACAGTAGCGAGAAAACATAAAATCTGAATACGCAAAATTACGATGAACCAAGGTGTGAACGAGGCACCTGTCAACACAAGTAGGTAGTCACTATAGTTTCTAAGATTTCGTGTCAAAAAAGGTAGCCCAACAAATATAAACTATAAACCGCGACAAAGGCTATACTTAAAAAAATTCAAACGTGAATTCTTTTGGCAAAAAGTAAATATTTTCTGAAATGCAACCATTTTATAATTTGTGAACAAAGTTTTAAAAATTAGAACATTGTCTGAAAGCGTAAACATTTTTTTGGAATAAAAAAGGAAGAAAACTGAAATTGCAAACATTTTGTTTAAATGTGACCACTTCAGAATTTGTGAACAATAATTTTAAAATTAGAACATTTTTGTAATTTCATTTTTTAATGAACAAATTAATTGAATACGAGAACATTTTTCAAATTGGCGAACACTTTTTTGAAAAACAGAATAGAATTGAAAACCCAAACATTTCGAATTTTCCAAAACATTTTTTGAAGACATGAACATTTTTGGAATTTGTGAACAATTTTTTTAAAGCACGAACAATTTTGAATCTTGAGAACAAATTTGGAAGCGCCAACTATTTTTTCAACGATGGGCATTTTTTGAATCTTGAGAACAATTTTTGAAATGGAAAACAATTTTGAAATATCCCGAACAAATTTGGAAGCGCGAACAACTTTTTAAAGCACAAACATTTTTTGAATCTTGAGAACAAATTTTGAAACGAAGAACAATTCTGAAAAACCCGAACAAATTTGGAAGCGCGAACATTTTTTTAAAAAGTGAACAAAATATTGAAATGTGCTACATTTTTTGAATGAAAGTTTTGAACTTCTTTGTGTAACGAGAACAATTTTTGAATTTTGAGAACATTTTTTCAAAAGCAGAACATTTTTTGAAAACATGAACAAAATTTCAAATTTTCGAGTTTTTTGAAGAAAAAAGAGAAGAAAAGAAAAAGAAATAACAAAGAAAATCCTTTTTTTGTAAAACTGCAAACATGTTTTAGAAAAGACCAAAAAAATGTGATCCTGAAAAAGAAATGTAAAAAGAAACCCAAAAAAGAAATGAAACAGAAAAACGAAAAAAATTGAAACAAATCTTCTCAAAAGAAAACCATTAAACAGGTATAACTACAAAAAACCGGTTCAGGGAACCTTCTGGAAGGTTCCCAAAACCGGATGCCTCGCTATGGAATAGTGGGCCAGCCCGGTTCTCGTGCTCGGGGGGATGCCTGTTGCGAAACCTCGACATTTTGATGCAGTTAGCGTCGAATAGGATTTTCCAATATCCCGTCCCGTGCAAGGTCGATGATAAAACGCGCCCGACCTCCTGCGTGCGTATTTGGGCCAACCCACTCTAAGCAGATTTTTTATTTTGTGTGTTTCGTTATGCTATTATAGGTTTTTAAATTCTATTTTTTTCTATTCTTAATTTTAACTTTTTAACATTTTATTAAATTTGGAAATATTTTTTAAATTTTGTGAATATCTTTTAATATAAGAACATATTTGCAAATTTGAGAACATTTTCTAATTGGGGAACATTTTCTAAAATTCACGAACATTGTTAAAAGATTGTGAAATTTTTAAAAATCCCTAGAGATTTATTACATTATGTTTTTTTTTCAAATTCGTGATTATTTCTTAAAAAATGTGAAGATTTTGAATTTTATAATTTTTTAAGGATTTAATATATTGATAAAGACAGAAAAACCACTTAAAACAATATTGTACATGGCGTAGTAGGTGCCAAGTGATGAAGCATTATATGGGCCAGCCCATTTAACACCCTAGGTGGACATTTGGTCGACAACCAGCGCCTTACACGATAGGAGCACTCCACTATGACACACATATGCACACAAATTCACATATCGTCCAATGAATACACTAGTTAATTAATACCGACGGATAGACTCGTAACACCAAACAGAGGACACAACCCATCGCCAAACACATGTCGTTTGACCACCTTTGTCTCTGATGGGAGGCGGCTAAGCAATAGCTGCCATATGAAGATCTTGACCTTCAAAGGGAGGTACACTATCCACAAAGGTGTGGTCCATGCGGTAGTTGGTGCATGACATAGAGCGTGATATGCCAAGTTGGCAGAGACTAGCCCCAGCGGGTTCAAGTACCAAAATTTGGCGCCCAGATAGTTTGAAAACAGCGGCGGGAGGGCCACCTAAATGTCGGCCCAAGCAATGGCTTATTTGGGCCCAGTTGCACAGACACGCCCCAGGTAGTCGGGTCGTACCGTGGGGCCTCAGGCCCAGTTCTTTCATTTTATTGTAGCTAGAGTGCTACAGTAAATGAAGGTGGTCTGGGGCGGCTTGGGCATTGACCCAATCCCGGTCCCGCCACTGCTCGGGCCCAAATGTTCGGCAAAACGAGATGTTCCAATTCTCATTATGGGCGACCGAGGAAACCAACATCACCGGCCCATGCAGATAAAAAACAACTCCGGCAGCTCATGGTAGAGTGGAGATCTACCTAGCCAAGGATCAAGCCAGATACGGCTCTCATCTCCATTATGGCTCCATATATGGCGACTCTAGGTAGGTAGAAAATGATTTATCTCCTAATCCATGCCATAGTGTCCGCCAAGATCCACAACATCATTCATGAGCCACAATAGTGATATGGTGTATTTATTATGATGGAGCAATCAGTGTACTTGTTATGACGATGCATTTGGCTAGTCTTCCAGACCACTCTAAGCTTCAGAGTGGTGATCCAGGCGCGGGACTCGAACTCAAAAAGTCCAAGAACCATTTCTATCATGCTTGCCTATCTTTATTACGAGCATGGGCTCCCATGTGACCTTGTCCTTCTATGGAGACTTGTTCGCCTTTATATAAGCCGCCATGGGCAATGTAGTATGGTAGCTATCTTCGAGGGGTGTGATACCATCAGGTGTTCCTGCTATCACAAGGCACAACTGTCATGTAACTGTAGATCCTTGAAATAGGCTAATATTATTATTCCTTACGAGTTTCTACTCAGGTGCAACAGGGCGTGGAAGCCAGAAGCCCCCAGACAACCAGGGCAGTAATACAATCCAGTTGCACATTTAAAGGTTCTCTCTGAGTGAATATCATTTTTTTCGAGAATCTTCTGAGTGGATATCATTACTCATACTAGACACCTACCCACTCCGAGAGGCCTCAGGGGCCATATATGTACAAGTTCACTCATATTTAATTAGGTTCCTATAACTTTTCTATCTGCCATTGGATTTGTATCCAAGACAGCCGACTGATCGATTCTACTAGAATGAATGTGACTGCAGAATATGGATTGCTTGATCAATTTCAGCAACCAACAAATCGAGGCCCAAGAAGCAACAGTGGACAGACAACACGAAAAAAATGAGCTCTGAGATATAGTAGCTTTTGCTAAAATGATCCCGTACATGTACATGCATATACATATGGGTAGAGATGTAAAATGCTATTAAGTTGCCCGTTCAAAGTGAGATGGTAAAATGTGTAACGGTTTCCAAGCCATAAACAAATCCATTGCAAATGAAAGTTTTACATGAAAGCTAAAATAAGGAAGACATTATGACAATGAAAGGAATCATCCACTCAAATTATTGAACTAAAGAAGGGTAAACCGTGTAACGTGCAAGAAGAAATGAATGAAGCTAGAAATGGATATTCCAATCTAGAAATGAACAAAGATAAAACAAAAGAGAGAAGATAAAATCATTTCAAGCAAATGAAGAATGGATTCCCTTCTAGGAATGGTTTTACCTTAAACATGAAATGAGAAAACACATAAAACCAAGTTTCTTCATAAGGAAGAAAGAATCGTGGGAGTGGTGTCACCTGAGGAAAAATATAACTGCCAATTTATTTTCCAAATAAACAACAAAAAAAGAAGCCAGAAACATTTGCACAAGCAAGAAACATAGATGATTTTTCATGTTAGTCACTTTTCTTACCAGGAAACAAGGACATGTACTAAAAAAAACTGTTGTATTCTAAGGTGTAATGAATTAAGGGCATCGATAGTACCATAAAAGGAAAAAAGAAAATGAAGAAAAAAACATAATTTATTCTGAATTACAACAAATTTAGGTATTGGCATTATCCTAAAAGAAAAAAGTAAATGAAGAAAAAACATTAAAACAAATGGTAACAATAAGTTGCTCACAGATTGCACAAGAATTTGGGTTTTTCCACTGTTGCAAAAACAACCATATACTAATTTAACTTTCATACAACTATATGATTTGCATACAAAATTTATGGGTGTATACCCATCTTATACAGTGTTCAAACAACATAGCAATAATGTTGCAGATTAATGGCCTTTGGACACGTCACCGCATCCCATGTTGATGGTGTCATCTCCCCCATATATTTCTCGGGCACACACCCTCCCGCACGCACACACACACACACACGCAGGGAAAAAAATAAAACTGACGCACCCACAAATAAAAGGGGAAGAAAATAACAAAATGAAACAAAATTTTTTTGAGGGTAAAATGAAACGAAATGTATGCTTTCCTCCGTGCGAATCAGAAATCTAGCTAGAAACAAGCACATAATAAGGCCGAACACCAAAAGGAAAATTGACTAAAAGTCCATAGTGAATTACCAGTGAACGCAACCTCCAAACACACAAGCACTAATCACAACACGCAGAATTGACGATCAAACATTCGACCAAATGGAAAATTATTTTCAGTTGCCTGAAGAATAGTAAATGCGATTAATTATGGACTTTGATAACCAGCAAATGACAGATTTTTAAGCAGGACAAACTGGGTTTTTACGGCAAATTGTGTAGTCGCGAGAATGACAATTTCCTTTAAAATGTTCGTTTTCCAATGCTTAAAAATCTCTTTTTAACATTCTGATTGATTAAACAAGCTGGCTAGGGAACAAACCAAGTGGATTTTGTTGAGAACTCGGGACTGAGACCCTTGGGTGACGTGTAGACGCATTCCAACTTTTTATGCTGCATGCTGTAGCGATAGGCCGCCGTGAAAGCAAGATAGGGCGTCTCATGAACATAGTAGATCCAAGTTCCGCCCCCATAGGGTGTGGTATCCATCCACGAACAATTCGTAGTTGCCAGGCGAGCTGCCCATCAGGCGCAGAGACTAACTGGAAGATGGTGAAGGCCACCGGCTGGGAAGACTTGACCGTGGTCCTGACCAGAACTAGCTTGCTCGGCAACGCAACAAGGTGGGCATAATTGAACGATCTTGTTGGCGAGGTTGGGCGTGGCCGGCGGGCGCTGGACCGGCTGGAGGGCATCGAGCGTGGTGGCGTCGAACACCGCCATCTCGCCGTTGCCCCCCATGCCGAACATCCTGCCGTCGTGGTAGGCAAAGTCGATGTAGCCAAGACCTGTGTGGTTGGGCTTCCCCACCTTGGTCCAGGCCACGTCTCCGGGGCGGCAGAAGAGCATACCCGTCTCCCCGTCGTGCATCATGTGGTACATCATGATCGTCATGCCGGCTGGGGAGCCAGAGCCAGAGCCAGGCGGGATGTGGACGACGAAGCGTAAGCTGTCCGCGAAGTCGAGGTAGGTTGGGTAGATCCAGCCGCTGCGGGGCGCCGTTTCCAGGTCGTTGCAGTCTAGGTATCTCACGTGCCTGACCACGTCGCTGCCCGCGTCGCGGGAGGCGTTGAGCCTGGGCAGGGCGGCCGTGGCTCCCGTGGCCAGGTGCGAGACGTGGCAGGCGGCGTCGCGGACATCGAAGACGATCGACCAGCCAAGCGGCAAGGGAAAGACGAGCCGCGTGGGACGAGGACGGGGGAGCACGAGCAGGAGACGCGGCGCTGGCCCTGCTGCAGAGCGCCATGTCCGGCACACGGAGCGGAACGCGGTGAGCCCGGTGACGGCGTCGCGGGACCGCCGCGCGATGATGGTGAGTATGTAAGACAATAAGTTTTGGGAACCAGCACAACCCTCTAGGGGTGGCTTATCTCATTATATATAATGGTTGTGTTACAATACGTATATAGGTACAGAAGTTATACATAGTCTAACACCCTCCCTCAATCTTAGCAACTTTCTAAAGAATTGAGAAGGGTAAGATTGCGCCTACAAGTCTCAAACTGTGGCAGTGGTAAAGGCTTAGTTAAGATGTCTGCAAGTTGATCCTTAGACGAGATAAACTTGATCTGGAGTTGCTTCTGTGATACACGTTCCCGTACAAAGTGATAGTCAACTTCAATGTGTTTCGTTTGGGCATGAAATACTGGATTTGCAGAAAGGTATGTAGCACCGATGTTATCACACCAAAGAATAGGAGGCTGTGGTTGAGACAAACCCAACTCCTGAAGCAAAGACTGCACCCAAATAATCTCTGCAGTAGCATTAGCCACAGCCTTGTACTCAGCTTCAGTACTGCTACGTGACACAGTAGCCTGTTTCCGAGCACTCCAGGCGATCAAATTAGAGCCAAAGAATACTGCATAATCCCCCGTGGATCGCCTGTCATCTGGGCTACCAGCCCAATCTGCATCAGAGAAGGCCGAAAGGACCCGAGAGGAAGTCGGCCGAATATGCATACCAAAAGTCAGAGTGAACTGAACATAACGAAGAATGCGTTTAACAGCAGCCCAATGAGTATCTCTGGGAGCCTGAAGATACTGACAAACCCTGTTAACAGCATAAGAGATATCTGGTCTCGTGATCGTCAAGTACTGAAGTCCACCAACAATGCTTCTGTACTCTGTGGCATCCGCAGGAGACAAAAGCTCACCATCAACAGCTGTTATCTTGTCGGTAGACGACATGGGTGTGGTGGTCGGTTTGCACTTCAGCATGCCGGCTTTTTGTAACAACTCCAAGGAGTACTTCTTCTGCGTAAGGACAATACCAGTAGCACGAGAAGTGACCTCAACTCCAAGAAAGTAGTGAAGCTTCCCAAGATCTTTGACCGCAAAATCAGCACCAAGAGAGCAGACAAGAGCATCAGCAGCATACTGAGAAGAGCTGACAAGGATAATATCATCAACATATACCAAAAGATACATAGTGACTTCTGGCTTCTGTAGAAGAAATAATGAAGTATCAGCAGTGGACGGCACAAACCCATGAGCACGAAGGGCAGAGGCAAGGCGGGCATGCCAGGCACGAGGAGCTTGCTTCAAACCATATAGTGCTTTGGAAAGACGACAGATATAGTCAGGACGATCAGGATCAGAGAAACCAGGCGGCTGTTTCATATAAACCTCTTCCTCCAAAAATCCATGTAGAAAGGCATTCTGCACATCAAGTTGACGAAGTGACCAACCACGAGAAACAGCAATGGAGAGAAGAAGCCGAATAGTGGTAGGCTTGACGACAGGACTGAAGGTGTCCTCATAGTCAAGACCATGACGCTGCCGAATCGCGCTTTGTAACGCTCAATAGATCCATCTGAATGCTTCTTCACTTTGAATACCCATTTTGAGTCAATAACATTTACCCGTGGTGGTGGAGGAACGAGAGTCCATGTCTTGTTACGAAGAAGAGCATGAAACTCCTGCTCCATAGCCTCTCGCCAATGTGGAATGCGCAGGGCAGCCTGATATGAGCGAGGCTCAGAAGATGGATCCGCAACAGCAGCAGCCAAACAAGCAGCCAACCAAGCAACTGTACCATCCGTACGTTCCTTAGGTTTGAAAATGCCACTGCGACTGCGTGTATGTGGTCGAGACACAGGAACCACCGAGGTCGACGGAGCAGCCTGCAACGGGCTGGAGGACGGCGACGTTGATGAGTCAGCCGGTGACGAGGAGCCAGGCACGGTAGCCTCGGACTCAGTCGGCGAAGAAGGCCGGCCCACCGGCGAAACCGACAGAGCAGACGAAGCAGCTGGCGACTCCGGCATCCCAGACCGGGCCGATGGCGAGCTCGGCATAGTGGGCCGTGGCGCGGCCGGTGTCGCGGGCCGATCCGCTGATGAAGGCGACGTGAGGACCCGAGCCGCGGGCGAAGACGGCGTGACGGGCCGAGCCACGGGCGACTCGGCGGCCGCTGGTGAAAAAGGCCGAGCCGCTGGAGACTCGGCGATCACTGCCGTAGCAGACCGAGCAGTGGAGATGCTCGGCGCGACGGGCTCGTCGGGTGACCATGCATGGGCACGCGAATCGATGCCATGCAACATAGGGCGATCGACGTGCCCACCAGAAGACGACAATGATGATGGTGAATCCTCCAACAGCTCCAAATGAGCTCCACGTCCGGTTCCTGCACCATGGTTAGGTAACAGCAAAGGAGAGTATGCAACATCATCAAATTGGTCAGAAGCAACAGAGGATGAATGCAGGGATGGTGGTTCGACAGTGGACACAGGAAGGTTGGCAAAGGGAAAAACATGCTCATCAAACACGACGTCCCGAGATATATAGACACGATTAGTGGGAACATGAAGACATTTGTAACCTTTATGAAGAGAGCTATAGCCAAGGAAAACACACTTCTTAGAACGAAACTCAAGCTTGCGCTTGTTATATGGACGAAGATGCGGCCAGCAAGCACACCCAAATACCTTGAGAAAGGTATAATCAGGTTGTTCATTAAGGAGAACCTCAATGGGAGTCTTCATGTTTAAAACACGAGTAGGAGTACGGTTGATGAGAAAGCATGCAGTGGTGAAAGCATCACTCCAAAACCGAAACGGAACAGATGCATGGGCCAAAAGAGTAAGACCGGCTTCAACAATATGACGATGCTTACGTTCGACTGAACCATTCTGCTGATGTGTATGTGGACATGCTAAACAATGAGCTATCCCAAGCGACTGAAAGAAGGAGTTGAGGTTGCGATACTCGCCCCCCCAGTCCGACTGGACATGAACAATTTTGTGCTTGAGAAGACGTTCAACATGTTTTTAAAACTGAACAAAAATATCAAACACATCAGATTTGCGTTTAATAAGGTAAAGCCAGGTAAAGCGACTATAAGCATCAACGAAACTGATATAGTAATTATGACCACTGACAGAAGTCTGAGCAGGACCCCATACATCTGAAAACACAAGTTCTAACGGATGTTTCACCTCACGACTGGACTCCGAAAAAGGAAGTTGATGACTCTTCCCCTGCTGACAAGCATCACACACTGCTACATCTTTATTACTAGACAAACTAGGAAGCTCATGACGACGCAAAATATGACGGACAATAGGTGTGGCCGGGTGACCAAGACGAGCATGCCACTGTGACGGAGAGACCCGAACTCCACTGAAAACGCGAGCGACGCCAGGATGCTTCAGACGGTAGAGGCCCTGGCACAACCGCCCACTAAGAAGAATGTCCCTCGTGCCCCGATCCTTAATAAAAAGATCAAAAGGGTGAAATTCACAAAGTACATTATTATCACGTGTGAGTTTAGGAACTGAAAGAAGATTGCGGGTCACAGATGGAACGCGAAGAACATTGCGAAGCTGAAGACTCCTATTGGCATGTCTAGTGAGAAGAGATGCTTGACCAATATGAGAGATGTGCATACCTGCTCCATTGGCGGTGTGGATCTTGTCGGAGCCATGATAGGGTTCACGAGTGTGAAGCTTCCCCATCTCGCTGGTCAGATGCTCTGTCGCCCCAGAGTCCATGTACCAGTGTGGATCGATGGAGTAGGACTGAGTGTGTCCCTGGTGCTTCTGCGGCGCGGGACGATCAGCCATGGCGACCTGACGGGCATTGTTGCGTGTATCTTTGCCGTCATTGCCAAGACCAAGGAAGCTTCGCTGGAAGCGCTTATGACACTTGGAGGCCCAGTGCCCATCGCGGCCACAAAGCTGACACACACGTGGACCACCAACCCCCGGTAAGGTCGCAGTAGGTGGGGGGGCCGAGGCGGGCGATGGTGGCAGCCCCAAGGGAGACCGGGGTGATGAAGAAGAGCGGCCACCCTTGGTGGCGACGTTGGCCGAGAGAGAGCCAGTGCCCCTGGTGCGGCGAGTCTCGATCCGTTGCTCAGTGAGAAGAAGCCGAGAGAAAACCTCGTGTGCCAACATGGGTGTCGAGTTACCCCGCTCGTTGATGATCTCGACTAAGGCATCATACTCCTCATCAAGACCATTGACAATAAACGAGTTGAACTCGGAGTCGGTGAGGGGCTGTCCAATGGAGGCCAATGTGTCGGCAAGGCCCTTGACCTTGTTGTAGAACTCAGTGGCCGTGGAGTCAAGCTTCTGACACTCTCCAAGCTGACGACGGAGTGCAGAGACACGAGCCTGGGACTGCGCTGCAAAGGTGCGCTCAAGGATGGTCCAGGCCTCATGAGACGTCTTCGCGAAGACAACAAGGCCGGCAACTGCCGGCGAGAGCG